>NC_135227.1:3743947-3961447 GCF_052324685.1 Brachyhypopomus gauderio | reverse complement strand
CACACACACACACACACACACACACACACACACACACACACACACACACACACACACACACACACACTCTTTATACTTCAACAGAAACAGATACAGTGCCCCTGTCTGTAAAAAATTAAAATCATCCTGCACAATACAGTTATAATACGAGCGCACACAAACCCCTTTCTAAAAACATTTAAACTGTCATTCAGCAGACCTTCATGATGGGATTCTAATAAAAAAAAAACTAGATTTGGTCATGGTTGCTGTAGCAACAGTAGGGTCCACAGAACTCCCAGCTGAGAAAAGCAAACGGAAAAAAGTCGGAGAGGTCGGAGTTCGGCGCGGGTCACGGCACCATTTCAAAACATGCTCAAAAAAGGAGACGCTCCCAACACTGGACAATTTTCACCGTGCAAGCAGGAACCCTCCACAATGGGACAAGAAGAAGGCAAAAAGGAGATCTCGGTCACAGCCTGAGCCGAGACACAGGGAGGAGTGGAGCACCATTATGTAATGAAGACCGACATAAATGCCCTTGTGTTGGGTGTTGGTGAGAACTGACAACCACAATGAACGGAGTGGAGAGGTAAACAAACTTTAAAACACCCCTCACAAGTATGCCTTGTGCTCTATGCATGCGGAGACATTAGTTAGTAGCAAGTGAAACACAAATCTTTACTTCGTTTGCTGCTGTGAGATTTCTAGGATGATTGAGTGGTACTCCAGCCGAGACGAGTGTGCCCTAGAGCATTAAAGCTAACACCAACCTAGTTGCTACATAGCCAAAAATAACGGTACTTAGAAAGTTAAGACATTTCTGACAGAAATTAAAAATATAGTGCCTATAAGTGGTGTTTTTGGGTAATGTGCTAAAGGCATCATAGAGTAGAGGGGGTTTCTGATGCCAGGGAGCACAGACACTAGGGGGATTGTGAGCTGTTGGCCAGGCCTTCGGTGAACTTGAACAGAAACGTCATGAAAATGGGCAGTGAGCTGAGGAACAGCCCCACGGATGAAGAGAACGGAACAGTCTGAGTCATGTTGAACAGAGTGTGAGTGTTAAAGCTATCCTCCCACTCACACCACACACACACACACACACACACACACACACACACACACACACACACACACACACAAAGGTAAAGGGACCCCCCCACGCAGCATCAGATCCAGTGTTCCTCCGCAGGTTCTACTTTCTTTCCCGTCTGTCCGGTGCGCGGCCCGCGTGGGTGGGGCGGCGGGGGGGGGTTTCAAGTGGGCGGGGGCCCGTGGTAGCGCAGCATCAGGTTGAAGGAGCGGGCGAAGTTGTTGGAGAGGGAGCAGCTGGCGCCCTCGTCCACCAGGGGGAGCAGGAAGGCCAGCAGGAGCAGAGCCAGGAGCAGGAGCTGCAGGGGGAGAGCAGCACAGCAGGCCCTGCGCAGGACCTCACAGCACCGCCGCTGACACACACACACACACGCACACGCACACGGCATCAACTTGAGGTGTGAGGAGTACTGAGAGGAGTCTGAGAACTACATTACCCAGCATTCATAGTCACATAGACACCTGCTGTTACACCCCTAACCAGATTCTCCCTTAACCGATTTGAATGTGAAAGTCGAAAGAGTTGTTTTTATCTGAGCCCATCTCCTAAGCATTTGCGAATCATCACTATGGCAACTGCTTGACGTTGTGGGAAAAAAAAAAAACAAAACAAAAAACATTTCATCATTTCGCACAAGTCCCAGCAAAGTTTGTGATAGAAAAAAAAAACAACAGTTATAGCGCTGGCCTGAGTCACACTGGGACGTGAGTCATGGGCCACAGATACATTCACAGTTGCTGTCACTGCACATGATATTTACAGCAAGTGGACTCCCTGCTCCTGTTGAATGTTGAAGCAGAAAAAAGACCCGCCCACCTGCCTAACAACAGCCGTCTCCGCAGGGTGTGTGTGTGTGTGTGTGTGTGTGTGTGTGTTTGTATCTGCGCGAGGCCGCCATGCTGCGTCTTGGCGCGCGCTCGCGCACAGTAGCGAGCGTTCTAAAAAGAACGACAGATCACGAGAGGGAGAGTGTGGGCAGATGAGAGAAATCTGTTCCCTCGCTTCCCGCCTACACACCATGATCGTTGTAATTACTCCAGCATGCCTTGACCACCTCCACATGTGACTAACAGTGCTCGTATGATTCGGCGAGGTTACCGCATACCCATGCATGCATTCTCCGGAGCAACAGGAACCCCAGAAACCTGTACACCTGTACGGAAACCTGTACACCTGTACGGAAACCTGTACACCTGTACGGAAACATGTACGGAAACCCTCCCCTGTCCGACTCCGTATATTTATAGTTCGAGTGTGGACAAGATTTCACCTGTTTCAAATGTGTTCTTGCTCAGAGCAAGTTTAAGGTTCAGTTGAATAGGCCTGTGTGTGAGACAGGCCTCTAGCTTCAGGGAGTTGTCAAATAAACAGCCTATATTTACTCTGGAGGATAATGGCATGTTACTGTGTAACCAGAGTCTGTTAATGATGGCCCCAGAGAGGCCAGTGCCCTAAAGGACAGCTGGGCACAGGTGAGCCTCAGTAACCACCTCGGAATTTCACCAATGACGACCACGACAGAAAACGACAGACTGGAGCTACGTACACTCAAACGCCATAGACGTTTAAAGCACAGTGGGGAACTTCTGATGCGATGTGGTTCAAAACACCAGCCTGGATCTTTCTGAACCTTATTCATGTCTGTTATATTGTGTGAGTTAAAAAGCAAAGCGGACAAAACATTCTGCAGATTACTTATATAAGCGCTTTTCTCACACTTTGCTCACAGATTGCAGCAGCATCAGTATTATGAAAGTTAAAACCACAATGATGAATAGCAAACGATATATTGTCCAGTACTACTAAAAAGCAGGACGGGCTTCAGTGGACGGGCCACCAGGGCTCCAGAATTCAAATCAGGGACACTTCTCAGGCGTCGCACACAGGCAGCGTGTTTGCAAATGACCTCTGTGGGGCTGCCATGATGCAAATGGGGGGGAAAGAAGCTGTTTATATCTGGCTCTGCACAGAGCAGCACACGGAACTCAGGCAGAGTCTACACAGCCTTTTTTTAAGTCGACGGTGCAGTCGCCTCTCCTGCAAGCCTGTCCCATAGAGAGGAGCCTGTTCACGGAGCTTACAACAGATGGCAGGGGAGAGGAGAGAAGGAGAAGGAGAGGGAGGTGAGGAAAAAAAATTGCAAAGAATTCGGGAGGTACGATCTCCGAAGCTCTGCGTGCAACCTGGAGATTGACAACAGAGCGGCGACTCCGATAGTCCTTAATCTCCGGACTTCACATAGAGCGGCTAAATTAGGTTGGTCTTGCTGGCTGGGAGAGTTCTGGGGTTCGGGCGCATTTTGTAGTGGTCAAACGAACTAGCGGCACGGTTGCCGTTCTGCGCTCGTGCGGTGGCGTTCCCAGCTGGACCAACCTGCGCGTGAGAAAGCAGCGGGGAAAGCGATAGAATGTGCGAAATTTGCTTTTTCTAAGTCTTTGTTTCAAGGCCAAATCTTTGCAAAGTGCAAAGCACGATTAAACACTTACAAAGTGCAAACTATATCCAGCAGACTCCTGGTGGGTGAGGGCTAAAATGGCAACGTTAGTCGTGACACGTCAGCGTACTTTTCATAACGGCACGTGAAAACGTGTGAGAGCGGAGCCACAGCACCCCCCCCCCCCCCCTCTACCACCTGCCATTCCTCCTCCTCCTCACTCCTTCATCCTTCCAAAAATACATCTAAACACCACATGTCTTCAGTTCATCCTGACAGGAGCTTCATGACCACACATTTATTATTCATCTATATCTGCTCATATCACATCTATGTTCCCACGCCCTTCGAGGTACCTGTGTAGCATCTGAAAGTGTTTAATGCCAGAAAATTTACAAGCATTGTTTCTTCCAAAAACAGAACAGTAATCAAATTCAGAAATTACCTTTCTGACTGGAACACCCTCATTCTGGAAGGAAACAGAAGACTGGATTAGGTAGTGCTACAAGTGCGCCTCCTTGTGCTTGGAATTAGCAATAACACCTATTGAACAACAGACTTGATTCACCAGCAATGCATTAACTGTTTTTTTTCCCTGAAAAAACAAACAAACTATTTATGCACTTCAATAATTCAGCATTAAAATTTTATTTTAGCAAAACGACATAAGTGTAGATCAACGAAAAATAAATAAATCATATCGTGATGCGTTTTAGCCCCCTCTACTGGTCACTCCTTGCAGTACCTTGGAAGCTTTGAGATTTTCTGCATCCTTCAGTTTGGATTTATAGAGCATCCATCTGTAGCGCAGCTCCTCCAGACCCACGTCCTCCACCGCAGCCTCCGCCTGCCAGGAGTTCATCAGCTCCTGGAACTGAGCCTGGCCTTGTGTTACACCAGCACGCAATCTCTGCAGACACACACACACACACACACACAGTGAGACACGGAAAGAGACAGAGAGAGAAACCAATACCTATTTTTATTCCTCGTTTCATCCAAGACATCAAGTGAAAAAGTACAAAGTAAATGGGAGGGGCAAAAAAGATGCATGACCATTTGTGCAAAGTGGCTCCGATTTCACCTCATCACCTCAACTTTCATGGAATGTCTAAAACGATACGTTAAAATACTCCTTTCCTTTCATATGAAAAGCTTTTCAAATCGCACCTAAACCGAGTCCCAAACCACACGCTGAGAGTGTATTGATTCCACTGCCAGAAACTATATTTGGTCATCTGGCAGAACTCCTTGTGTTTGCGTGGCTTGAGTTTATGAGACAAAAGAAACAGGCCAGACAGCCCATGACCCAGACACGGTCTGTTCTCCCCTGCTGGGGACTTCACACGCTAATGCAAAGAGGCTCGCGAGCGGCACATATATAACGTTGGGCTTGTCGTCAACACACTTTGGAATTTTCTGAACGACCATGAAAATTTAATCAAAAGGAGAAGAGGAAAGCATCAACATGACAAACCGCCCCAACCTTCAGCGCTTCCCGTCTCATCTTCAGTTCTTCGGTGCTCAAAGTTCTTTGGTTGTTTACAATCCCTGCAAGTTTGCCGTTCTCCTCAAGGAGCCAGGCCTCGAATTCTCTCCGACGAGCTTCCCAATCGTAAGGCGGCAGAGAGCCCATCTGGAACAAAGAAACTAATTTGTTTAGCTGCCGTTTTGTAATTACGAAGTGGGTGTACAATGAAATAAAGCTGTTCGCACCTGGGTGACCAGCCTTGTGCCATGAGCCCTGGTTTCTGCGACTGGTTGGTACGGAGGGGGGTTCCTCCGTCTGAGCTCTGCATCAGAGCAGGACGTGAGCTTCACGAGACCAGTCGTGTGAGAAGAGTCAGCTCCTCTGTGCTGATCACCACCATACTGGCCCGTACTCACCACGTCATGTCCTCCCCAAAAACCCACACCCTCCATTACCGAGGATTGCCCTTCGACCCCGCCCTCGGTCCACCCTAGACCCATGGATCCGCCTCTGCTCCCCTCCCCTGCGCCAGAGAAGTCTCCGCCCCTCTTCTGCCTCCAGCCCGCCTCCCCGTAACCTCGGATGAACGAAAACGAGCCCACGTGGTCGCCGGAGCTCCCCCTCGTGTCTGGATGACTTTCGTCTGCAAATCTCCCAACAGCCTCGAGTCTCGATCCTCTGTCCAAGCCTAGATCTACCTGATCAAAGGCCTCAGGTGCGTGGAAGGAAGCTCCCGTCTCCCTTGAAGTCCCACCGTCGTTCAAAAGCCTACAAGATCAACAAGCGTTAATAAATGACGTCATTACTGTCGTTTGTGTCTATTGTATGTGCACCCTCACTCTCCAAAACACCCAAGAAGCCGGACGGCTGATGTCACTTCCTGTCCGAGCGACCCACCCAAACAGGTTGAGGCTGAGCGCGTGGAGGGACATCCAGGATTCACGGAGGCGCTTGAGGTCACGCAGAATGTGAACTTTGCCCTCCTCTGAGGTCTTGGCCAGCACGGCCTGACCCTGGCCTTCCGTCCGGTGCAGCTGCAGCTCTTTCTCAGGGAACTCGCCAAGCGCCCTCTGCAGGTCACAGAGGGAAACCGCACTCGTGGTGACTCCGCAGAGAGATGGCTAGGCAGGCTTACACTGTAATTATCCACAGAATAAATAAGACATCAAATGTCCTGTGTCAAACCACAAGAGCTTCACACAGGGTCCAGCCCGTTCCCATCGAGAAGGCGCGATGGGAACGCGCACTAAAATAAATATGCGCTAAAAGTGAAATGTATATGGAAGCGCGTCACACAGTTCCCTGAAGAGCCATACACAAACGACTGGAACACCAGCACAAGTCAGTATTCATACAGTAGAGACCTCTGCTTCTATGTTTCCCATTCCTTAACAAACTATCTTACTCTAATTTAAATAATGATGACACTCTCCCTTGTTTCCTACTGTGCCATGAATCTGGTACATGCTGTATTTTCAAGGTCAAGTGTAAGAAGAAAGAGTTATAATTAAAGATGAGCACCAAACATCTGATGTGTGTGATAAGCAGAGCTAATCCTACTGATATAAACACACGAGTTAGATCAGAGCTAACTGTACTTCAACTAGTCTTGAAACAGCATATAAAACCTGCCAGCGTTCCTGCAATTATTTGGTAAAGGCTGATTTACTTAATTTAAATGATTTAAATGCATTTCTCAAGCTTTTCTCAGTTGTTTTCGTATGCGATTAATGAAGATATGCTAAATAATGCCCAGGCTACAGTACTGCCCGTTAACCATCAACACCCAGTTTCAACAATGTGATCTGGAGCTAGAATGAAACAATCTCCTTTCTGTTGGTTACAGCCCTTTTTATGAATATCTGGTGAGATCTGTTCTGACTGGCAGGTTTACGGCATGGCACCACGACTCACACAGAATCAATAAGCCAAAATCGATCACTGGCTAACTGTGAGAGGGGAAACACGTGTGTTTGAGCCTGTCGGAGGATATTCCAGTTCTCATGCAAAAAGAATGAAGAGATTGACTACATGTCTAGTGGAATGATGGCCTTTTCCATTTCAATGATGGAGATGCCATAATTAACTAGGAGTGAGTTAGCTAGCTACAGGCCTAGTTTGGTCCCATGCAGAGAAGACCCGTGTCTGGTGTACCCAAATATGTTTTCAGAAGTTCTCTTCACCCACAGTGTTGTTGTTATTATTGTCCTGGTGTCTTTCACATCATCGTATACAGTACGGGAAAACACCACAGAGACAGACGGCGGTTCCTGATACCAGACGCAACCGTCAGAAGACTTGTACATAAATTAAGCTTATTTTAATTATTGTAAAATATCATTGCTCTGTCATTTTAAAATCACGCTTGATGGAAGACTCTAAACAGATTCAAATTGAGAAATATGTTTTGAAAGGGCAGACAAATATTTCTATAGTTATTTAGTGCAATGCATTACAGTGTAATTCAGTGTGTGTGTGTATGTGTCTGTGGGTGTTCATCACAATAAAATGTCCAAACCAAGAGGCGTGTCCCTTGAATCAGGACAGTTTGTCTTATTTAGCTTCTGACAAAGCAAACCAGGAAGTACCATGACCCCTCGCACTGTGGGGCTGCAACATCTAATCAACTTAACAGGGTTGTGAGCGTGAGTGATCAACAGCCATCATAAATAAAGGGAACAGGCCTAGAACTCATTCCCAAGGAGCCATCGTAGATTGAACTAGTGTGGTAGTTTCATCCTGACTGCACCAACACTGATCATACAAAACTGACTGATGTCACATCCTTAACGAGAGTCAGGTGGAAGGAAGGATTTTCAAATGTATATATTGCACGTTTTTTTTTTATGAGTTTGTTCGGTGTGTGTGTGTGTGTGTGTGTGTGTGTGTGTGTGTGTGTGAGACACACACCTCTGCTTCATGCTGCCGGTTCTCCACGCTCCACTCCCCGTTGGCTCCGCGGAACGACTCCAGCTTCTGTCTCATAATCATCAGCCATTTCTCTACGTTCAGCAGACTGTCGTGGAAACTCTCGTGTTCTGAAATGCTCTCCTCACTCTCGTTCACCCTCACCTGAACACACACACACACAAACCCATAAACAATGACACTTCAGACTCACTGGCTGGTAAAGATCAGGATAACTTTGTTCAATAAATAAATAGCTCCTCAGGGCAAAACAGAGCATTAAAACTAAGATAAGTACAGCTTGATCGAGGTCTTCATCATCATCATCATCATCAGAATCAAAGCACAGCAGGAGGACAAGGAAACCAGCAGTGCACATCTTCACAGCTTCCTCAGATGTTGAGGACTGAGACTGAATTACTTAAAGCCTGCCATTCTGAAAAGGCTAGTTAGAGGATATAAATTTACCCCATGAAGGTTTCAACATCTGTGCTCATTAAAA
The DNA here is from genome assembly GCF_052324685.1 of Brachyhypopomus gauderio. NCBI lineage: Eukaryota > Metazoa > Chordata > Actinopteri > Gymnotiformes > Hypopomidae > Brachyhypopomus > Brachyhypopomus gauderio. The sequence continues at coordinate 3,953,058 of NC_135227.1, read as the reverse complement.
AGACCAGAACTTTTAACTTCATCAGGTCTTCCGGAGAACGCCGAGCTGAACAACCCTACCCGAACTGCTTTATGAAGCAGCTTCCAGTCCGCGTAGAGATGCTCAAACTTGGTCCTGTTTGGGCTGGAGGAGACCAGCGTCTCCAGAGCTGTGATGTGAGCCTCGCACTCCTCCAGGTCCCTCTTAATGACCTGTGAGGAGAAACATCAAGCGATGCTAAATCCCATGGCGAACATCCTACGGCAATAGAAGCCCTTCCGCTAGTGGCCCTGCCTCAGCGTTAACGACTCTCAGCATTCCTTGAACAGCGCTCCGAACGTTAGTGTATCTGTAGCAATAGCTGTGTTCAAAATGTCCGTGGGCCTCGATCAGACTCGGTCAGGCTGCAGTAAAGATGATGCAACATAGATCAAATCTAAATACCCATGATTCATGGAAATGAGTTAGGTGTCTATCAGCAACCAGCATTAAAATGGCCCCCACCTTCAGCTGATCACCCTGACTCTTCTTGGCCAGAATGTCGGGTTGGAGTCCTTCTGCGGCCTGGAATCTCTCCCTGATGGTGGTCATCTTCATGTAGATGGAGTCATAGGCATCACCAAAGTCCTTTGTTCTTGAGATCAACCCCTTAGCAGGTGGAAAGGTAAAATGTTTTTTAACATTCTGAAAAATCCTTAGGAAATCAGGAGTAAGGTGGAGGAGGAATGTGGAAACATTGTGGTGTTTAAGACTTTTTAAGTAAAAGTGGGCGGTACCTAGAGCAGACCCTTGCTCTACTGAAGTAAAAGTGGGCGGCACCTAGAGCAGACCCTTGCTCTACTGAAGTAAAAGTGGGCGGCACCTAGAGCAGACCCTTGCTCTACTGAAGTAAAAGTGGGCGGTAACTAGAGCAGACCCTTGCTCTACTGAAGTAAAAGTGGGCGGTACCTAGAGCAGACCCTTGCTCTACTGAAGTAAAAGTGGGTGGGTACCTAGAACAGACCCTTGCTCTACTGAAGTAAAAGTGGGCAGTACCTGGAGCTGATTCTTCCTCTGCAGGAGCTGGCCTTGCAAAACCTCCCTCTTTCTCACGTCGGCATCCAGTTCCTCCAGCAGGCTGTCGGCCTTCTCCTGGCCAAAGACGGCGCTGAGCAGGTCGGCCTTCACCTGCAGGAGGCTCAGTCTCTCCTGGAGCTGCACGCTGTGTCTCAGAAGCTTCTGAGGTGGGAGAGGAAGGCAAGACTCCAGCCCAAAAACAGACTAACAGGCTAACAGGCTCACACGCGAAGGAAGGAAAATGAATGAACACGTTGAGAATTGTTAACATGGAGCTAAACACCTCAGTAAAGAGGTTCTAAGAAAGCTGCAACATGATTCTAATTGGGATAGTGTCACCAAAACAACCATCAGTGGCAAAGATAGATAGGGAGTCTGTTGAACACCCAAACACTTATGTAAGTGAGAGCGAGGAAATGCCTTACACTTTGAGTGTGTGTGTGTGTGTTGGGTTGGGGGGGGGGGGGGGGGGGGGTGTCTTACCTCAATGTTCTGCACGAGCAGAGCAATATGGGAGAACTCGGTCACGTCCGCCGAGGTCTCCAGCACCTGGGACACCATGTGGCTCCACTGGCTGAAACCGTGGAGTGGATCCTGTAGCGCCTGCCTCAGGGCGGTCTCGCTCTCCGAGGACAGACGGGACGACCGGCCCTTCAGGCTGGAGCACACACACACACACACACACACACACACACACACACACACACACACACACACACACACACACACACACACACACACACACACCCACACACCCACACACCCACACACCCACCACGGGCGCCCCATCAAAACATCGTCCAGCACAAGACCATCTTCACACTACTCCCCTATATACTACTGTATAATCTGTATATATAATATATAATCTGACGGCATGTAAGTACACCGGGCAGACAAGAAGATGTGAGTGGCTGCTGCAGGCGGACTGCCAGTGAGATCAGTAGTTTTAATAAAACTGTTTTTATCAAAATAACAAAGCCTCTTTGCACCTATTGGTCGGCTGTTACAGACCAAAAGAAATATGGGAAAAGTCTAAAAATTGTGTGTTGAATATAGATTCTAGTTATAATTTATAATTATGTTATAAATATTATAATTATAGTACGTGGTGACTAATTTGGAAAAATTACATTTTTTTACTTCCTGAAGTAAAGCAGATTATAATTTTTACAATGGATTCAAATCTGGTTTCTATTATGAGTGCGTTTTAAGTGATACAGAGTAGTACAATTTTACAGTAATTATATGATCACTTTTTTTTTTTTAAGCTACTTACATTTCAGTTATGATAAGGTTAACCATAATCACTTAAATTGAGTAATATGTAATTTCTTATTCACAGACAAGGCTATTGCTACACTAAGATGGATGATTTTAGCCCCGGCAGTGTCCAGCAGTAGTGTGACCACACAGAGAGGATCCACCATCATTGTTGCTGCTTTTCCAAACTGCCCATAATGACATATGAACAAAACTACGACTGATGGAGACATTCTGAAAACACTTGGAGGCAACATGCAGAAATGCTTAATAAACATTTGCGTTATAAAATATATTCAATACAAGCAAATAATCGGTCAGTGTGTGTGCTGTAAAAAGAAGCAAATGTGAAGGTTGAATAATATGAATATGTGAGTACTAGACCCTCTGTGCCTAAGCAGGGATGACTGTGACCTCCCCTTAGGTCACTCACCTCTGGTACTCCTTAACTGCAGCCAGTACGTGGTCAGAGAGGTCTCTGCAGTGCTGTGGGAACCTGAATAACTCCTTCAGCCGAGCTCTAAGCCACTCCACTCTGGTCTCCTCCGCCGACAGCGCGTTCCGCACACCCTACATAACGGGCAGAACCAGCAGAGGCCACGCGGCTGGATGAGAACACCACCCCGCAGTGTCTACGCCACCACCTACGACTCCTTCTTCTTCACAGGGACTGAGAGCTTTCACCAGTCTGCAAACGGTTTGACCCTCGTCACTGACGTGCCTTACCGCTTCAGGTTCACCTGAAGCTACTGTACCACAGCGGTTCTTAGCCTCGGCGACCTAGTGATTTAGCGACTGTGATGTTTAATACAATAAAATGAAAAATCAGAAAATCATGAAGAATCAGGAAAACCTGATACAGACAGAAATACACACTGCAGACCAAAAAAATAAAGATTAAGATTACAGGACCGTTTACTGTGGGACAACATGGTTAATAAAATCAGATCATGCCCTAAAAAAGCAGCACTTTTTCCCACAAAAACGTAGACATTTTAATGATACACTCTCCCAGTCATTATCTTTGAAAGTTCACCGCCATTGCTAAATCTGGAATTAATCCATCTACATAACAGCTGTGTTTCTTTCACAGCGTGCAAACTGATAGTAAAATTGCTTACAATTCCTTGGCTGTGAATATTTGTCACTCCCCTCTTAGGAATTTACTCGTAGCGTTTGATTTACTGTACATTTATGTGCACGCAACACATGGAACTCCCACGCTTTGACACTTTTAACAGCTCAGGTGGGCGGGGTTACAGCTGGAGTGGGCGGAGCTCTCACCGTGTATTTCTTCCACTGGGCCACCGTGTGGTCCTCGCCCCTCTCCGTCTCCTTTCCCTCCAGCTTCTGGCCCATCCTCTGCACCAGGTCCCGGAGCTCGCCGATACCGGCCTCCAGCTCGTCCCGAAGGTCTGCGTAGCGGTTCTGGTTGACCAGCGCGCCCTCCAGCTCGGTGTGGACCTCCACCAGAGCCTGCCGCAGCCTTTGCCATTCCAGCCTCAGCTGCTCCGCCTCCTCGGTGACGTGCTCCGCCCCCGCCGGCGACGTGTTCTCCTTTACGGCTTCGGCCAGGCCTTCGACTGCCAGCAGCGTCTCCTCCTCCTGGGCAACACTGGCATCCAGCTCCTGCCAGCAGGAAGGAGTTTGAATTAATACTGCCCGTGTCACCTCACGCAAGTTACGTTGGTGATAAATGACCACAAGCCGTAAAAGAAGTAGAGGTCAAAGCTGGTATACAAGACTAGGGAATAGTGATCAAGTATATCAGACCCTTGGGGAAAATTCATTGTGATAAATAAGGTAACTGCAGAGTCAATCAGTCTCCTGTATGTAAAAATACCTTAGAGCCACTGCCTCCCCTCCCCCTACTTTACTAAGTGGGTTACTTTACCCTCAGGGCCTGGAGTCTGTTCTCAGAAGTGTCCTCTGACTCTTTGAAGTGGCTGAGTTCTTCTTTCTTTGACACCAGCCACATTTGGAATTCATGAACGCTGTTTTGGTATTTTTGGTGTTCATCTGCAACTTTCTTGACCAGAGCCATTCTCTCCTGCAAAGAAATCGAACTAAAAATGAAACTAAAATCATCATGAAAACTAAACAGAAAAAAAAACAAACCCAAGCATGAGATCTGAGCTATCAAAGTTTAACCTTTTTAAGACGGTCTACATTTAAAATGCAATTATTTCTACAGTGAAAGTACGACACTAAGTACGTCCTTCCTCTTTTCTCTTCTCACAGAAAGGTGGTATGAGAAACATGTCGTAACACGAGCGCCTAAATTTAAAGGTCCGGCTGGGTGACATAGCCCTCTGCTTTCTCCATCATACCGAAGATTTTTAAAACGAGGTGAAACTTGGGTGATTCATAGAAAAGACAAACAGAGAATCATGTTCATGGTGAAAACTGGACTGCACAGATCTCAGGTCAGGCTCTAGTTAGTGGAAGCTTGCATGTCTAACTTGCTGCTATGGTCCAGACTGTCTGTTCGTCAGCAAGAATGGATATGCTGAACTTTCAACTGTCAAAATTCTAATACAGACACGCCACCCTGCAAAAACTTGACGCCTGACCTTCTCCTCCAGTATTTGTGTGTGTGTGTGTGTGTGTGTGTGTGTGTGTGTGTGTGTGTGTGTGTGTGTGTGTGTGTGTGTGTGTGTGTATCTCTCGCTCATCCTCTCAATAAAGTTGCTTTCTGGGACACTGTAATTTACAGGCATCCAGGAGCCCCTATTAAAATGTGGGAGACACCCAGAACTTCCGGGAGAGGTGAGATGTTTGCTGATGGAGCAGCTACCTCGGCTCGGGCACAGACGCCATCATAGGCGGCCTGCAGCGTTTCCTGGGCGTGATCGTCCAGCGTGGGGTCCTCGGTGCGGCTGTAAAGGACGCCCGCCTCGTCCTGCAGCCTCTGCAGGAGCACAGCCTGGGCCTGGACGTCGCTGCGGAGCACGCGGTGGTGGTCCAGCTGCCACAGCTTCTCCCGCAGGCCCAGCTGCAGCTCGGGCTGTGGGCCCAACACCGCCTGCTGCTTCACCAGCCACGACGCAAACTCCTCATGCGCCTTCAGGTACTCGCTCCAATGCAGCCACACCCATTCTATACGGCTAGGACACAGGGCACCGGCAAGAGGCCATCACACAAAGGGAAGACCTAACCAAATGGACCTCGCCGTTTGCATTTCATTACAGAATTTGAAAGTCACACTGAACCTCAACTCGGCTGTTTTATTCCTCCTTAGTGACCCGTCTATCTGAAGTCCACTGCTGAGCACAGCCACATCGAACAGTACTTTTCACAGTAATGTGTCTACTTTTAACCACACCACTTAGAAATCTATGACCAAACTAGCTTCCAGAACATTCCTGACCATGTGACCTGAAACAATAACGTGGCCCTGCCCCTACGTTTTGAGTCGATTGTGGGGATTATATGAGGCCGACTCAAGGAGTGAATTCGCCAAACACCTCCTAACAGATGACTGTGAGAGGCTCACTCTTAACACTATAATATGTGTGAGAACCTATAGTCAAGGGGGATCAATTATATTTTGTGTAGATATTAGTTATGCCTACAAGCTCACAACTACACTTACAAAACGCAATAGAAAAGGTTAACCTAAACTTAAAAGAACCGTTGTTAGTAATACACAAGCACACATAAGAAACCAAAGCTAGCACTCTAAAATTCTCACCAAGCTAAGAACATTGCTTGAGAAATATTAGCTTTAAAAATCAGGAGCTTAATTTATCCATACACTCATGTGAAACCTCCCTTTTCATTAACCATTTATTCTAGATTTCAGCGAACATCTGCATTTGAAAATGAATTCAAAATGTCTTCCACACCACAAGTATAACAAGTTTAGTTAGTTCTTGTTACAACACTTTTAGCAACCACAAACTGCTTTTATTTGTATGTACACATCCAATCAGATATTCCCACCTGTGGCAATGGACGATGTAGGTAGACGTCTCCTCCCACTGAGCTTTCAGATCTTTGAGTCTGGAGTGAGTCTGGTTCTTCATCTCCTCGTCCCCGTTCTTCAGAAGAACGTCAGCAGCCACCAGCACCATGTCCACCTTCAGCCGACCATCCTGCTCCGAGTCCCGGATATTCTTGACAACAAACAACGTTATCTAGTCAGGTTTCTAAATCACGGCTTTCGGATCCACCCATGTCGCTCTCCAGGTTGGAACGGGACAGAGACGTTGGAGAAACAGCAGCGTATTCATTAAAAGGTCCCTCTCATGGAAAATTTAATTTCCCTCACTTTCTTGAAATGAAACATTTTGAAGTAATATGTAAATATTGTTACATTTTCAAAACACACCACTCACACCATCTATCTGTCCATATTGTCCATATGTAAGATCTAAGCTGTAAAAACTGCCCGTTTTGAAATCGCTGTCCGTCTGATGTCAGACACTAGGATAAAGAGAGGCTGGAAAATTAATTATGAATTATGTTTTTGGAACACAGAGCGATTGAAAGTGCACATCGAGGAAAAATACAAAAAAAAAAAGTAAAATGTTGGATATGCTTTAATGCTGACAAAAGGTGGTCTTTACTGGTGCTATGCATTGTATCCATTTAAAAACTTTTCTAAGAAAAAATAATGATCTTATTATCTAGAGTATGAACACAGAGGTTCTCTTACTATCTGCAGTCTTAGGTGTAGAGTGTAACCTATCAGTTACTGAAGAGTGTAACCTGTCAGTTTTAGGCCAAGGTGTCGGTACAGGTACGTAAGTTTGTGTCTCACCTCTGTCTCTCGCAGCCGGGCTTCCAGTTCCACCCGGGGCCCGTGAGTGTCGTCACTCAACCTGAGCCTCTCCTGGACATCTTGCATCCAGGCCAAAGCTTCCTCGAGACTCTCTCTGAACTCATTCTGCTCTTGCTGTGTCATGGGCGCGTGGTAAGACCTGCCACAGAGAGAATGGCTGTTTTATGTCACAGCAGCTGACAAAAACAACTAAGAGCTGATTGTCCTGTGAATATTACTGCCCTGGGTAAACTGTGTTTGGTTTCCTCGTGATCATAAATTCTCTCGTAATGAGAAAGAGATGTTTTGAGCAAAACCCCCACTAGGCCACGGGCCACTTTCCTGACTCACGTCTCCCACCGCAGGCCCTTGGTGCCTCTACTGCCTCAGCTTGCACTTCATATGCAAATACCCCTGTTTTGAAGTTTTTTTAGTCAATATGAGGTCTTAATACCAAAAGTCTTCAATTATAGCATATTTAATACTGAAAAGCACTACAACAAATCGCAACAATTACCTACAGGGCTGTAGGAAAGCCGAGAGGACATTTGGAAAGTGAAAATTGTAGAGAAAATGTTGTATATTGAGGAAGGAGCACACGCCCCTCGTACACCGCCTGCCCTTCACTTCCTCTCTGCCTTCACCTCGTAATGACAGTCCTGTCTCCAGCAACGTTGGCAGATACATTTAAACAACGTTAGTCAGCTTAATCCTTACTTAGTCCCTTTAACATTTAACATTTCTGAACAAATTACACACGAAGCTGTCAATGCGAGATCATGCGCGACTGATTTGCATGTCAGTTGAACAGTGAAATATAACCTCTCGTCCTATTTCAGGACGCGATTAAATCCTATTTCTGTGTCTTTAATGAGACTCTTAGGTAAAATACAGGGTTTCTGAAGCCCTGGTGTGTGAGTTATATATTAGTGAGTTATATATTAGAGCTATATTATGAGTGCAGCACGATAAACACTACCGACGTTAGATCCCAACATGGTGTAAAGTTTCTATTAGGAAAGTAATGCAGCAGTAGACTGACTCGAAACGATCCGTGCACAAACTGCTGCTGAAAAATAGTCGTAATGAAGACGGGAAATAAATATACTCACTGTTATGTCTGCATTTGAAGTGGGAAACGACCTAAATATCCTTCAATGTAGAAAGTTGAAGGAGGATGGGAAGCAGCCCGTCGTTACTGTAACGCAGGCCTTTCGGTTGTGTCGGGTGGACGGTGAGATTTGTCAGGCGAGAGCAACAAATCCGTCGAGCAGTCGATGAGCGCGTCATGCGTTGGGGCAACATTCGAAACGAACGCGCGCAGTTTCATCGATAAGATTAGTAGTTACTAAACAACTAGCCTACTTAACATATCGTTTCAAAATCATATTATAACCCATTGCGCTGCTGTAAATAGTTCTGTTTTAAAAGAACATGCCTCTGAAAAACTGGAAAAGTTTTGCCCTAAACTTGGTGTTGTTCTCCCTACTGTACTCAGTAGTTTCTATGTCGAACTAGCACTGGAGAAGTTTGTCACTGTAGCCTATTGCTGTCAAACTAAAGTGGCATTTCCAAATAAGCTTACATACATTTAGAAAAACAAATAACCTAGCTACGTTAGTTATTGTTTGCATTATTGAATATGTTGCAGAAAGATTCATGACAATATAGCTTTATTGATCATTCCAGAATGCTCTGCAGACACCCCCCTCAATGAAGGTCTACTGAAAGAGGCATTTAAATCACACACAACACCAAACATGAGAAAATCAAGAAAATGTTAATAAAACCAATACCCTTGAGTATTTAATGTTGAATATAACGCAGTTAGAAAACAATTGTAAATATGGTAAAACTGCAGTCAGCCAGCACATACCACACTAACATACTGTATAGTGATGTATAGTCATGTAGTCAGTTAGTCATGTAACAAAGTAAGGAACCTTTCGTTTATTTCAAACATTCAATTAAGAAAAGTGTCACCTGTAAATAAATACACATATATGCACAATAAAGTGTCCCTACTTTATGTATGTATGTAGGGATCCAAATACTTATTCTTTAATTACTACTCAAAAAAAGTCTTTAATGAAGTAAATCTCAATAATGGGTTTAGCAGACAACCTCAATAAAAATGCCAACAGCGTTTCATATCTTTATTTTATTCAGTTTCAATACTAACAATAAATTGCACACATGCTAAACAAACACGCATTTGAAAAATTATTCTCCAACGAGTGATCCATCCAACAAGGCCACAAACAGCCACTGAAAATAAATTAAATTCTCCTCTTTACAGCTTTAAGAGTGAAATCTCAGAGGGGTGACGGCAGCTCGGTCTCACACAAGACAGACCACAAACACCCAAACGTTGACGTGAAAGAGACGGCCTGGGTGAGAGCGAGGTCGGTTCCCAAACACCAAAGCATTGTGGGTATCAGCAGTACACCGACCAGTATATGAGGTTGAAAAAAATGTAGGATCCTGGGAAGATGAGGCGTGAGTACTTGTCGATGACGTGGGTGTTCTGGATAATGCTGAAGTGGCGGATGCCCTTCTTCTTGGTGGTGGTGGAGGCGTTGCTGACGGACAGGTGCACCACCATGTGCTCCTGCTTCTCCACCTCCTCCTCCACCACCGTGGGGGCCTCGGTGTAGCCGGCCAGGCTGTTGGCGTCGGCGTCGCTGTACATGCCGTCCAGGATCATGGTCCTCGTGTGCGACAGGCCACAGGAGCAGGGCAGAGACTTAAGCAGACAGGGGACACAACAAGGTCAGAGGTCACGGTGGTAACGGAGGGGGAAAAAGCTATATATTACAGTAAGGTCAACATTACAGCCAGCAGCTGTTAGCTGGATAATTTACTGAAGTTACTCACCACCATCATCTAATAATAATGCTGTTCCTTGTTTCACAGGTGTTTCACAAAACTTCTCTATTCTTACATGAAAAGCAGTTTTAGAACACTGCCGGTGGCCACGTGGCCAGGAATATAAATATATATATTTACAAATTTCAGATGAAATATGGAAAATGGTGTCTCAAAATGCTCAGTGGCTATCTTAATTCTAGACTAATACATCTATATATTCTAAACTGATACATATAATAATTCTAGACTAATACAGCACTAATGGATTATGTGGATATATGACACTAATCCAGATACAGGCCAAAAGTGACACAGGGCACTCTCAGTGAATGTGGCAATGTACTCAGATTAACAATGAAGTGTGTCATAGAAATTGGAGCATTAATTACTTTCAATACAGTTTGTCTGCCCACAATTATGTAATCTTGGCCTATTCTAAGAAAACTGCTCCTTGTCCTTGGGCTATTCCCAGTACTGAGTAAAAATTGGTCAATATATGCCTCCTTCATGCTAACACAGAGTGTGTGTATGTGTGTGTGTGTGTGTGTGTGTCTATATATATATATATATATATATATATATATATATATATATATATATATATATATATATATATATATATATATACACATCATCATGCTCCTGGATGTAGCAACCAACTACACCCACCTCCTTCATTGTCTCCTGACTTCTAACATCTTTCACCTGTTATTACCATTTAGCTGCCTTATTCCCAGTACTGAGTAAAAATTGGTCAATATATGCCTCCTTCATGCTAACACAGAGTGTGTGTATGTGTGTGTGTGTGTGTGTGTGTCTATATATATATATATATATATATATATATATATATATATATATATATATATATATATATATATATATATACACATCATCATGCTCCTGGATGTAGCAACCAACTACACCCACCTCCTTCATTGTCTCCTGACTTCTAACATCTTTCACCTGTTATTACCATTTAGCTGCCTTATTTAATCTCTTCTCCTCTGCTTCTTCAAAGGGAATTATTGTGTCTCCCTAAGCTGAGCACGCTGAGCGGGTTTGTGTCTACCCGTCTCTCCGGTGGTTTTGATCTCCTTTTGCCTTTGTAACCACCATTTTGCCTGCCATATTGTACCTTTGCTCTCTGGTTCTGGTTTCTTGAGCTGCGTCTGTCTTTGGCGCTGCTCTTTGGACTGACGCTTTCTGTTTGAAATAAGGAAACGCTGACGCCTAGTGCAAGGTCCTCCTCTACAGTGTGCACAGTGTGCTTTGATTTGATATTATAGCCAGTACTGGCATTCCATATGTATTTATATGCTCTCTCTCTCTCTCCCTCTCTCTTTCTCTCTCTCTCTATCTTTTTCTCTCTCCCTCTCACCCACTCTTTCTCTCTCTCTCTCTCTCTCTCCCTCTCTCTTTCTGTCTCTCCCTCTCACTCACTCTTTCTCTCACTCTATATATATATATAATGCAAAAAGGACACACAAAAAAGTACTAAAAGTAATAAGGGAAGGAGGGGGTGTTTTATTTGATTTTATTAGCCATTACCTGCGATCTGACTCTGTCCCGCAGTTTGCGCTCTCTCCTGTCCTGCACTGTAGAAAGGTAGTTCACCGCCGCGTACTCCAGCACAGAAAGGAAGACGAACACGAAGCTGACCCACAGGTAAATGTCCACGGCTTTGATGTAGGACACCCGCGGCATAGAGGCGTTCACTCCCGTGATGATGGTGGACATGGTGAGCACGGTGGTGATGCCTGTGTGATGACGTCAACACACGCAGTTAACATAACGGCAGAGCCACCCCCCCTCCCGCCCGCTATCGTTACCCAGCGCCCGAGACCTCACCCAGGGAGACTCTGGCTGGCACGGCCCTGCGGTCGATCCAGAAGGAGACCCAGGAGAGCATGACCATGAGCGTGGCGGGGAAGTAGGTCTGCAGCAGGAAGAAGAAGATGTGTCTCCGCAGGGTGAAGTTGATGTACAGACGGTTGTACCAGCCTAAGGAGACGCAGCAAACGCACGGATTCAGAGCACCTCGGACATCTGCCCCAAAACCCTGGAGAAAACCTCCATGGTCGCTACAGAACATGGGCTCCAGTGATCGGGTCGCTACGGAACATGGGCTCCAGTGATCGGGTCGCTACGGAACATGGGCTCCAGTGATCGGGTCGCTACGGAACATGGGCTCCAGTGATCGGGTCGCTACGGAACATGGGCTCCAGTGTACCTGTGCTGCTGTAGAAGGCCAGCCGCGAGGTAGTGTGAAACTTCTGGATGAGGAACTGTGAGAGGGATATCCGCTCGTCCGTGCTCAGAGACTCATCTCCGTTCTTCCAGTACAGCATCAGATCTTCATCCGTGTAAGCATCTGAGGGGCGGGAACGTAAAGACTGATGTAATCACCAGATCCATCATCAAATTTGCAGCAAATTGTTGTTAACCCTCCCAATCTGATATTTAAAGTGACTGATCCAAAGAGAGCAGCTAATTTGTGCATGCTCTGTAAAATCCACATGCACATAAAGCTAATTATACATAAGCAGAGGTAAATAATGCACACAGAGACTACTGGACTACTGTGACACGGTCCTTATCAGAACCGTATGCTTTATCTTATGAATGCCTCTTGGGCAGCACAGTGAGAACACAGAGCTTACAGCTTTCCAGCTCTAGAGAACAGGTCTGGGTGTCCAAAGGAAAGCGACTGAGGTCCATGTTGCAGGCAGCAGTAACCGTCACCCTGAGTTACAGGAACACAACACACACCAGAGAGGTCGAAGGTAACTCTTCAAACCAAGATAATCCCTGCACATTCAAGGAGCAGTCGGACGCAACTGATGCAAAAGGATGCAATCAAAGGTAAAGTGTGAGTAAAATGGCAAAAAAAAAAATGCTCTGCTCATGTATTATTCATCCAGCTGCAACCACTCTCTGTTATTTTTCTGATCTGCTCTCTGGGAAAAGCTGTAAGCCCGTGCCATGGGCCGCAACGTCCACCTTTTACTCGCAGCTAAATATAGGCCGGGACCATCAATAATGACAATCTCCCCGCAGCTAGCACAAGCGCTGTGGAATCTGACTTTGAACCTGGTGCTATCCTTCAGCTCCACCCTGCACCCAGGTAGACTGGCCTAATTCTTCACACACATCACCATAGACACGGAGGGGAAAAATACACACTGGGAACCAGCAGTGGAATTCTAATTTTAAAGCTACAGTAGTATGTAAATGTAATAGGGACCCAGTGCTGCAGGACATACCTCGCCTTTTCACAGGACAAAGATTACCAGAGCGATCTTTAAAGCAATGCTAGAGCTGCGTAATAATTTACAAATGGCTTTCCTAAACGCCCCGAATGAACGCTCAGATCCCCTATATGTGGTTTAAAAGTTCTCTCAGGTAGTTTTAGCGCATAAGTTCATAGTGGATATTGGAACTATGGTTCAACCTTCATGTTGTTGTCACCTTTCCTACAGTTAGTACACCATAGCACACCAATCAAAATATCACATTTACTTTGCTATCCTTACAAAACCAGTTAATATATTTAACTGGTTTCATTGCATGCAGGATTCCTTTCATTCTTAATTTACTAATGACATTTCAACATAGTTAACAGAGCAGATATTGACATGCATTTTCATGACATGATAAGTACCTCACTAAAATCAGAGCCTTTTCCCCCCTCACCTTAGGCTGTAGAGAACATGGCCATCCGGGTATACTCTCAGCATGATGTTGTCCGTGGTCGTGTCATGGATGAAGGACCTCTTAGAGTGCACAAAAAAGACGTCAGGCACCCAGATCTTCTTCACCAGGCGGCCGTCGAACGTCATGCTCTTGTTCGTGGTGCTGGCAAAAGACAAGCGCTCGTCCTTCCAGTAGTGTCTAAGGTACAAGGTCATGGTGAAGTCCTACACAACGACAGCAGAAGGCTTTAACACGTCAGAATGTCACCACACACCACAGCACACACCATCCGTATTGACAATGAAGGCATGGAGCATTAATGACATGGCATTAAAGATAAATTAACGATCATCATATGTCATCGTTTTATAGACTCTTATACAGTAGGTGCTTGGCCAGGCAGTGAATGCAACTCTTCATCCTCCACACGAATGCTATTCTAAATCCCTAAAGCAGGTTGTGACCCCTATTCTTCCAGCGTGTTATGTAACCATAAACATTTGCAGTTTGCTGTAATTATGTGGAGGGAAAGGCCCTTAGTCTTTCTGTCACATCACACAGAGTTTTCATCCACACGAAATCCAATAAGGATGAAAAATGCATATAGGTTACATGGCTGTCGTATATCATTATTGTTTGTGAGAAACAGCATAGTCAAACTCAAGCGTACACCCTCACCAAGCCCTCACCAAGGACTCAGAGTCTGCTCTCAAACATCTGCTGGGTCGCCCTATATGCTGCATAATCCAATCAACCAGCAAGGCAACAAGCAACAGAATCTCCAATGTGATCATAAGAAAATTAAACATCTTAAATTTAACATTGGGATATGTTTCATATTCACAAAGGACGTCTGGGTGCTTTTCAGATTGAGTTTTGCAATGTAAAACATAAGTGTGTGGCTGAACCTACCATGTCTACTTCTGAAATACTGTCCAAGCTTTCAACTTGCACATCAACCCCAACCGGAATAGCAGGACCTTTGATAAACGATAAACAAAACATCCAGTCGGCTAGAATTCACTTTCAGTGCTGTTACAACATTGTTGTTATTGATCGAAATTAATATTGTATCACTTCCTAAAAAAATATAGTGTAATATATAATTTAAAAGTGTATGTGTGTGTGTGTGGGTTCATGTGTCTAATTTAGGCCACTGACCGTGGCCACAATTGGCCATAATTAGCAGGATGCACATTAAAAGAGCGTTCATATTAGAATCTAGATCTGTGCCTTTTCAGATCTCGACACACTCTGCTTCCATTGCCATCTGAGGGTCTCTGAGCTGTGCGGCTTCTCCAGGGAACAGCCTAGTTCACTGATCACCCATCTGGAACCACACCTTTGATATCTCACCCTGTATCTCTCTGGGTGGGCACTCGATAGCACACAGAAGCACCTGCCCTCTCTGGGATTAGATAGACAGCGCTGTCAGTCAAAAGCTCAATCTCTGTGGTTAAATGCTGTGCGTTAACATGTGCATATGGACACGGATGATGAAGGAATCCTGGAAAGACGAGATTTTCAAAATATCACCCTGAATCTGACATAATCTGACCAGATTATTGAAGATGGTAAATGGCAGATTAAACTCAGTGCTCACAAAGATACTGCAACAAACAGGTCCTTGCTAGGCATGATTACTCACCATCTAACAAGCAGTTACCACTTATGAGAAGAAAGGACTATTATCAATTAAATTATTTTGGATAGTCACAACTGAGACAGCAGTAATTTCTGCCATCCATTACCCAGCAATTAAGTCAAAGTCGGATATGAAGCCCTTGATTTTATGGAGATGAGTTATGTAATCTTGCAATTAATTTGCGGAGCATGAGAGAGAAGCAGGAGACTGTTACCCTCATACAAACCACTCAATTTGCATGTCATGTGCCTCCGAGGCTTGATATTAGAGCAATGAATCTGAAGAGAAGCACAAATCCTAGGTGAAATTGATGACCACAAAATAATCCACCCTCTGGTTTTAGGCTGTGTGTAAAACCATCTGAGTGACCTTGAATGGATAAAAACTGACCTTATTTTTAAGGACCTTTTTTTATTTATGATAATGGCTCATGTGAATATCCTGACTCATCAAAACACCCACAGAACACCGATTAGGAATATCTAAGGTTACACAGGAGTCTCACAGCAATAGATGTACTAAAATGTATTAAATATGTACTCAAAATGTAACATAAAGGCTAGAATTCTCATTTGCACATTTCAGCCCTCTGACAATTTGTAATTGTGAAAATGGCAAATATTCACAACTTGTAAGACATTATCTAGACATCTTTAACGTGGGGATGGAGTGATGTTGCAGTGCCTCACGTTGAGTGGATACACACAGAGTCCCACCAGACAGGGGTTTCAATGGAGACAGAGTGACACTAGTACTAATTTATTCACTCTTTGGTCTGTCCACGCAGGAGCATGTAAACAACAACAGGAGCAAAAGAAAAAAAATATTTAGAGTAAATGGATAGACATAAGCAATTCATTGGTTTGAATAGTTTGTCTGACAATACAAGTCAACAGGCTTCCTGGCTGGATTCCTGACAGCGAAATGTTATACCTTTCTAGCAGTTAACAAAGCCAATATTAATACTATTATTATTTTAGGACTGCAGAAAAAACACTTTATATATCAACTTTATGATCTATCTAGTGATGTCCACAACTCCTGCATGCATAATGCACGGAATCATGAAATCCATAGCACGATGACATGATCTATAAAGAAAAGGCAATACTCAACCTATACATTAAATAATCCAGACGCTCCTCTTTTGCAGGATTAGCCAAAAGCTTAATGCACCACTGGTTATCTGTCTGGGGATTATGTGTGCGCTGTAGTCCAACTACAACAAATGCTTTCTGATATAAAAAGCCCAACTCTTGTTGAGCGTGACGCTTTATACCTCGGCTACTCTAATGAGCGGCAGTCAAAGCACAAAAAAGAGACTTTGAGAGACGGTAGGTGTTGCCTCTTCTAGAGAAGGGGCTTAGAAACACTTTAACTGTCTTCTGAAATCAGGCTGGTGAAAAGCAGAAGTCAGAGGATGCCATCATATTGTGAGGTCTGTGAATTCATCGACAGGCTGAATTTTGTATGAATGTGTGCCAACTATTTTAATCCCTTTCTGTATGGCCTGCAGCCGAAGGTGTGTGCCATGTCACCGTACGCACAACAGCATCTACACAAGGAACTGTCATTAGTTATATATTCTGAGCAGAAAAACAAAATTGGAAAAAGAGTATTTTTATCTCTACGCATGCACACAGATAAAAATACTCTTTTCCGCCTTTGAAAAGTGCCGGGGAGTTTTAAAAAGCCACTAGAGCTGACTGAATTAGGGGAGGAACTATAGATGTTTGTCAGCACTGGAGGCACCAATCTTTAAATCTCAAAGTTAGACCCAGAACACATTTCCGTTTGTTCCCTGTGTGCAGTATTCCAGTGCTGCTGTTGTAAGGTTTAACGAGTCAGAACTGTCAAACCGCATAGACCATTAGCATACAAAACACCAAAAGCCATATCATATATAATATATATAATAATTTATCATCAAAGCTGGATACTGAGAAAAGCTACTGAAGCTAACCAGCACTGGGAGTGATCCTCACATTAAGGTCCTTAATTGATCTCAGGAGATGACTGGTACGAGAACTATGGCATGGTTGTCATAGAAACTCTGAAGTGAAAAGACTTCAGTCAAAGTCTAGTGTCTTTGCTACCTTGAAATGTAAAAAATCACATCATTGAACATGTGCTGTGTTTTTGTGAAGCACGATATTCAAAGATGTTAAACCAATCACTGAGTATGTTCATCTATACCCTGAGCATAGGTCTTCATTCAATTCTTTCTGCAGTTATTTAAGTCGTTTTCACATTTCTCATAAGTATTAGATAAATTCTGGGTAATTATTTATTTGAGTAAACAAGGTCATATTCAGAAGTGTTCCTTCAGTTATTTCATGATGCCATTTTATATCATTTCAAAAATACTAAAACATGTTGATGCCCTCCTCAGTAGACCCTTCTGAGAGGGGTGTGTTTTTCTGACAGGTTTCTGATCCTGTAATTACACAGTGTAAAAGGGGATAAAGTTCAAACACGACACCAGTGGAGCAGTTCTGCGCCTGATAAATAATGATCTCACCTCCAAAAGCTGGTCGCATGGTGAAGTCGTGGTCCTCCACCCTCAGCAGGTGTTCTGTCTTCAGCTTTCTGGACTTAGTTACATCTGGGGGTTTCTTCATCAGAGAGCTGGAAAAGTGCAAAATAGGCTTTAATCTGGGATCTCTTGGTTTTAATCTACGATTTTAGACTGATTTTAATGTGTAAAACAAATTTTTGATTGGACTCCAAAACGTGCTTGATTCTGTAGTTCCATGTCATAGGCTATGTCTAATGAGCACTTTAATACACTATACTGTACTTACTATAGCAGCCCGTACAATACAATAATATTAAAACATACTTGGAATATTGAGTAAAATTATAGGTTATATAATTTATTTCCTTAGCTGGTTATTTTACAGCAAGTTACTGACCAGTGAATGATCTTTATTGTGATTCTGATTTTCCCACTGACATTTCGATTTACCATTATTTAGATCAAATTTAATACAACATAAATAAACACAACATAAAATAAAAAGATTTTTGCCTCAAATAACTTATTTTCACGTACGATTTTATTATTTGTCCGATGCTGCAGCCTGCAGTAGGTTACTCATGCATGCGAACAGCTTTACACCGCATTACTGCACAGACGTGCACGTGTGCCTCCCCAGCTAGTGATTGCTGACGGACGGACGAAACGTTCCCGGTGCACGTGGCTATATCACGGTGGGTGACGAGCAGCGGGCACGTGTGGCCTTCACAGTCAGTGTCTGCTGTCTGACTCATTGCAACTGTGACCTAGCCTTTGACCTCATTAAGGGAGAAGTCACACGAAAAGACAGCAGGGCTTAAGGGTTCATTACAGTATACTGATGGACACATTCGGGTCATTCCTGTTTTATTCTAATGCCTTAGAATTGTGCTTTCTCAACTGCATCCTAACTTCATCACCATCTTTAGCTGCACGCTCTGTTGTCGCCGTCATTGTCGTCACCATCATCCTCATCCTCATACCGATCTCCATCCTCGCACCTTCGACATTACCACCACTGCCACGATACACTGGTAACTTTATTGCAGCTCAACTCAGCACCACCGACATCACTTTCATCAACTCCACCATATTCACACCACCAGCACAAAAGCTGTGGTCACAGCTGTTAAATTCTATTTCGATGTTTCAGAATTACATTTATATATTTTAACTATCATTATATTTGAACTATTCCTGTTGTGCAGCATCTTAATCGCCATAATAATGCACAAACGTCATTATAATATGCACAAACGTGATCGTTATCAGGAGTAATTTCCAATACTATTCCAAAAAGATATAGGAGTTATGGTTAATTCAACGTGAGCTCATTTCCGAGTGTGAGCTTCTTCACTAAGTGACCACCATGGCGACATCACTTTTAATTCACTCACAATGAAAAAGGCAATTAAACCACTCACGTCCCGTGTTTTTCGGTCTCCACGGACCTCGTCCACCTTTTCTCTCGTGCACGATGCTTCCTGCATTCGTTGACAGGCAGCAGACATATAACTAAAATCACCAAGTGTCTAAAATAAGGCATCACGAGTGTAACCCCAAAAGCCAAATAAATCCACAGGTGTATTCTGAAAGCCGATTTAATCCATGTGTGCACTGACTAGTTAAAGGCAGCATCGTTCCATTCGGGGCGCTGTAAAAGGTGCACCTTGCTTTGCTAGAAGAACCCCATCCACCTGTGGTTTAAATATCACCGCTAAATATACAGTCTGCGCTCAGCCTCGTCTCCTGTATGTCATTGGTTATGGGCTGCGCAGCTGCAAGGAGGCGCTCAAACCGCGTACACCATGTCGTAAGCACAAAGAATCAGGAAGGCTCTCTGTATGATTTGTAGTTGGGGAAAAAAAAGGATTAAGAAGACACAAGTTGTTGCGTTTTGGAGCCTGTTATTGTTATCCTGTCTGTTCTACCCCTCTTCAACAAAAAGACTACTCAAACATACACTGAATAGATTTACAGCCTACATTACAACAGAGTTCAAAAGTGTCTCCACGAAGCTCTGTTATTTTGCTTCATGAACTAATTGTGCTCAGCTGGTTTTCACTATTCAAGAATATATGTTTTATAAAGTTTTTATCTGGCTGAGAAATCCTCATTTGAAGTTGAATTATATCAGACATCAGATATAAATCATTATAAATCATCTATTTTATACATGTATCGAATTATTATGATCATGCCCATGTGACTCGTTTTTAAAACGTATTAATATATGATGTTAATTGCTGTCACCTATTACTGACTCCCATGTAACATTGAATATGTCTGTTTTTGTATATGCTGTTCCCAGTACTGTTTTAACAGTGAAGGACATTGCATCTCACATCTGAAAAATATTTTGCAGACTGCTTACAAAATGACAAATCACTGCTGAAAAACAGGAACCTGCCTCTTCAGTCCTTAGCTGTAGACATGTACAGTACACTCTAGTGCGTTTAATACCATACACAGGAAAGACAACTCTCCTGCTAAACTGCACATTGTGTGTGATCTCTGGCCTTTTGCATACCCAGAGGGCGACCAATATCTCGATGTCCAGAGGTGAAATCTTCACAGAAAGATGAGATGTTAACAAAGCATTTGGGATGCTCTGGGTGCCGCGGGTCCGGGGGGGGGCTTTGCCTCGATTCATATCAGATGGCACATGGTTTTGTTGCCCTCCCCCTCCCTCGCACGCCCACACGGCCCCAGCTGCAGCTCTGCAGAAGCTGAAACTCAGCTTATCTGGGATTTCGCAGCAAATCAGCACGGGCCACGCCCAAGCAACCGGCCCATGACTACTGCAGAGCTGGAGTGTCGCCAGCATCTCTGAAGGATCTGTTATGTAAACGTTAGCCCCACGAAATCAGGAGGATAAATCTGACCACTTTGTTGAGGTGCCCGAGCGTGCATGAACACTTTTGCGCAGCTTTATTGCAAATGGTAATGAAGGTCAAAGCTATCTCTAAAACGTTAGGAATATTATACAAACATTAAAAAAAATACAGTGCCCATGTTTCATTTGTTTTTAATTTAACTGATGTCATGTAAGAGGCTTGATAGTCCCAAAGAGGCTTTGTGCTTACACCGTATCTACAAGACTGTGGCGCTGAACGCGGATATGAGATGCCACACTAGCTCACCGGATGAATGACAGTGACCATGATCACGGACACTCTAATAGACTGCCTCAGAGAGAGTCCTTGAGCTTCTGAAGTGCTGTGCAGAGCCACAAGGCTTGAATCTTATGTTGTGCTTAATTCACACAGGAACTGCGGTGGACCGCCAAGAGAACCGACACCCCGGGTCAAGAGATTCAGAAACATTCATTCTTAATATTTAACTCAGTTTCTTATTATTGAGTAGAAGAAGAATTCTTATGGAAGTTGCACTTAGGAAGTGGTAGTTAAACCAGTAATCAAGTCCCATAGTTAAACGCTATTTATTTGTTAGCATGAGTGACATAGTCAATTACAGACAAGCTCAGAAGGAACAGGAATGTAAATCGATGGTCTAGTCATGAAGGACTTATTTTAGTATACAAATGGAAATCTAAATTATTAATCTTACCAGCATGATCATTACAAAGAAATTACCCCTCACCCACCCAAAATGTTACAAATGTATTGGAGCAATGTCCATGATTCCTGAAAGTGAAAATAGCAGATTAAAACATTAAGCTATTTATGCAATCCTAAAAGTAAGACACCTGTAAACAAATGACAAAAACAAACGAAAGACTAACCATGTCTGGTTTATACACTCACAGGTCACTTTGTTAGATACACCTTGCTAGTACCGGGTTGGACCTTTTGCCTTCAGAACTAACTTAATCCTTCATGGCATAGATTTAACAAGGTACAGGAAACATTCCTCAGAAAGTCTGGTCCATATTGACATGATAGCATCTCAAAGTTGTCGGCTGCACAAACTTGTCGGCTGCACATCCATGATGTGAATCTCCCGTTCCACCACATCCCAAAGGTGCTCTATTGAATTGAGATCTGGTGACTGTGGAGGCCATTCGAGCACCTTGAACTCATTGTCGTGTTCAAGAAACCAGTCTGACATGATTTGCGCTTTATGACATGGCGCATTATCCTGCTGGAAGTAGCCATCAGAAGATGGGTCCACTGTGGTCATAAAAATATGGACATGGTCAACAACAATACTCAAGTATGCTGTGGGTGTTGACACGATATTGGTACTAATGGGCCCAAAGTGTTCCAGGAAAATAACCCCCACACCATTGCACCACCATCACCAGCCTGAACCGTTGAAGACTGTTGAACAAGGCAGGATGGATCCATGCTTTCATGTTGCTGATGCCAAATTCTGACCCTACTGTCTGAATGCCACAGCAGGAATCAAGACTCATCAGACCAGGAAACGTTTTTCCAACCTTCTATTGTCCAATTTTGGTGAGCCTGTGTGAAATGTAGCTTCAGTTTCCTGTTCTTAGCTGACAGGAGTGGCACCTGGTTTGGTCTTCTGCTGCTGTAGCCCATCCACCTCAATGTTCAACGTGTTGTGCATTTAGAGATGCTCTTCTGCATGCCTCAGTTGTAAAGAGTGGTTATTTGAGTTACTATTGTCATTCTATCAGCTCGAACCAGTCTGGCCATTCTCATCTGACCTCTGGCATCAACAAGGCATTTGCACCCACAGAACTGCTGCTCACTGGATTTTTCGTCTTTTTCAGACCATTATCTGTAAAGATGGTCGTGTGTGAAAATCCCTGTAGATCAGCAGTTTCTGAAATACTGAGACCAGCCCGTCTGGCACCAACAACCACGTTCAAAGTCACCTAAATCACCTTTCTTTTTTTCTTACAATTTAGTTTGAATAAAATTATTGAATCATTTCCATTCAGGTTTTAAAACTGGAATATGGAACAATAAAATTCCTTAAATGTGGTCTTATTTTTCATGGTCAAGGCAAAATGAATTGTGGTCACATTTTAGTCTATAAAGGCATGACGGGGTAAATATATTTGCATTTACATGGACATACTCATACTAGTAGGTAGTCAAGGGCAGTGGTCAGTCCTGAGGGATTGTAGATTTGCACCCATAGTGAGCTGATTCATGCACTGACTGCTATGGCTGTACACCCCTACTGCCCTGTATGAAGAAGAGGTCAGTCAAGCCTCGTGGACTTGGTGCTCTACTAACTTCTGTTTCTTCCATCTGGATGGTGTCACACCCAGCAAGATTTCACTTCCTGGGTGTGACACAAGACCTGTGTTGAGGCGAGTGACTACTGGGGCTTCATGTTGATAGAGAGGCCCTGGGGGTCATGTTTAAACATTTTTCCCAGAGTGCAACTGGGGCCATCCTGTTCACCTCTTCCCAGACGTCATGGAAAGGTTGTTGCTCACTGTGCTGCTGGAGGCCTTGTCTTTCTTCTTCATGTGGAGCACGTGCCTGTGGCAGAGCTCGTGGAATATGTTGAGCCACTTGTTCATGTTCTGATCACAGGGTCCATGTTGCACCGATACAGTTAGATACTTCCATGGCCTCCCAGGAAAAGCTGAATTAAATTCAGTTTTATTTGCATAGTGCTGTTTACACAAAGCACAGTTGCATACGTCCGGGTCTAAGCCCCCAGCTAGTAAGCCAAAGGCAATAGTGGTAAGGAAAAACTCCCTATGAATATGAGGAAGAAACCTCTAGAGGAACCAAGTCTTACGCTGGGATAGAGGAGAAAATAATCCGCCTGATAGAGGAGTCTAGGCTACAGGAAGAACCATGCGGCTTCTGTCCAGGTTGTGGTCTGTTCTGTGTAAGGGATCATGGGAGTATGCCAACCCATCTACATGTGGACTTGGAAAGGCAACGGACGACATACTTCAGCATGAGTTCTGGGAGAAGATACAGGATTTAGGAGCATGTGGGTCACTGCTTCGGTGGTCCAGTCTGTATGAAGTGCAATAAGAGCTGTGCCTGCATTTCTGGAGTTATTAGTCGTGAAGTGTGAAGAAGCTTTGGCAATATGCTTGTTGAGCTCATCTTCAAGTGTCAAGATATCTGGATTTTAGAGCAGATTTGAACCCAGTCGTCGCTGCCCACTGGCAAAGTAAGCTTCAAATAAATCAGGAGGCTTCATCATCTTCAGACAACAATGTACTGTACATGGAATTCCCCTCTTGCAAATGTCAGCATTGGGTTTCTTTTGAGGCTTGGATTAACTGGGTTACATTTTGTAGAATAAAATGTTGTTTCTCACCAATGTCAGTGAACAGTCTTCCTTTCTCCCCAGAGTAATAGAATCATTTTGGCTGAGGTTTCATCTTGCAAATTTCGAACGGTCAGGGTCACAATCTACACGGCCCCGCACTTTACGGGGAAGCCTGATGTCTAAAGGTGTTGGTAATGCTGAGCTTTTGTGGGCAACATAGTCCATAAATATCCTGGCTATTTTCATTCATCTTTCCTGTTCTAAACTGTTGTAAACAGGATGGCCAACTGTGGTGTGTAACTGCTAACTTTGGCACAGAAACTGGCCAAAGTAAATAGTGTAGGCACATAGGCACTAGAGATATTAACCACTATTTAAAGCTGGATTCTGAGCAATCCCCCAGTTCCCTTAAGTGATGACAAATTAGGTTGATTTTGATGGCAAGGGAACACCATGCTGCTTGGTCTCTTCTGGAGACTTCCTAGAACTGAAGAAGGAGGTTTTTCATCATGCATTTCATCAGTTTTGTATCATGCAGGGCAACAATATCCATCTGCAGTCTCCTCAGTTTGTTGTTAATAATTACTGTCTTACAACACTCATGTGTTAGAAATAATATATAATAAATAAATATATAATATAATAAATATATAATAGTTTTTGCAGTGTCTTTGTTCTGTGGTGTAAGGTTACTGAACCACCTGTTGGTGATTCCTTGAGGCCCACATTCCCAGTGGAGCAACTGGACCATGGTGTAGTAACACCTGTTTAACTGGACACTGCCTAGCTTCAGACGGGCGGTAGCTGCCCAGCGAGATCAGAGAAGCTGTCCCAACACAAGAAGAAACTCCTGGCACCACACTCCATGCCAATCAAGCACACAAGCACGGCTGCAAGCGGTCTGCATTCTCCTGGGTGAACACCAGCTCCTGGTAAAAGCAAATACCACACCAAGCTACAACCATATCAGTCGGCTTTACTGTGCTGCAAACCCAAAAAAAAACAGCTGTAGCCAGAAATTCAGAAAAAAGCAGAAAGTGGGTGGCTGACAATTTCTATGGTAGTATTAAATTTTAATTATTATTTATTTATTTATCAGAAATTCATTTATGAAATACAAAATATTAATGCTGCACCTGGATCAACATTGATGCGTAATTGTTAGATGTATCAGTTTAAATGTATTATTTAGTGAAAGTGAAAAGCATTTAAATGGAGAAGTCGGCAGACTGCACAAACAGTGATTTAAAAATTACATGCAAGTGGTTCAGACCAAAATGGCTAGTGATCCTGAGCACTAAGCATCTTTTGACTACATATTAGAGGTTTAAGCAAGGGTTGGGGATTTTTACATATAGGATTAAACCATTTTTTATTTGTTATGCTATTGTATGGAAGCTTGCCTAGAATCTAATCTTCTGTTTTGTGATTTATGTACATGAATTGTTGCTCAAGACACAGGCTTACCACTGTGGTATATATAATATATATAATCTCACATTCTGACAAAGGAGACATAAAAATTGGTACTTTTTTGAGGTACATTTGCATGTCAACAGAAGTATTCTATATACAGTAGTTTATAAACAGGAAGACGGGGAATTGTGAGGAGACACTGTAGTCTTTAGGCAATCTGAACCACTGACAGCATTCATCAAACCCAGTAGGTAGCCAATGTCTGAACCACCTGCATAAGACTTCATATTAAATGCTGTTTGATAAACATTGTGTGGAATACGAGGACAGGATCACCATCTTGTTTATAACAATGCAGCTACTCATAGACAGATGGAGAGGAGGACAGAGAGATTCCTACTTTGGAGCTTCCGCATCTATGGGCTGCAGCCACACACGGGTTTATAGACGTGTTCTCACACACAGATGGCTCCTTTGGCCCGTGAGAACATGTCAGTGTGGCCCTCTTCTAGGGATTACAAATCTAAACAAGAGCTTGTTTGGCATAACACCCTGCAGTCACCCCGCGTTCTGTCCGAAGTTCATCTCCCGGCCTTCGGTGGGATTCACCCGGGATTTGCCCTCCGCCGGCAACACTCACCACCACCTACCGATCACACACTGCTCCACTGAAACGTCCCCGACGACAGGACGGTTCAGATCAGGGCGCGGCAGCATCCGGGTCCGCCGGGTCGAGGGGTTTAGCTTCAGTGGTCCACCAGCTGATGGTGCTTCAACAAAAGGCTGTCACTGAGATCAGCAGGGGTTAAAGGTCAAGCACGGGAGAGCAGGTGGAGGGTCTGTGGATCCAGAAGAAGTAGCTCTTATAGCTACTCAAGAACGAATCTAACCTTTAAGCATAACAATGACAAAAATACATATGACAGTAATACATATTTAAGTTATTTTAAAAGTTTAAGATAAAGTTTATTATATATCTATCTTTAAAAAAGGGAAGCAAAAATAACAGTGAGAATAAGCTTAATTCTAATGTAGAACCTTGAATCAAATGCAAAGATAAGACTTAAGAAGAAGTGCCCGTTAGCAGTCCGGGAGGACACAGGATAAAACTAGATTTTTATAATTGAGATACAAGGACAAAACTACCAAAGCTGAGTTTAGGTTAAGTGTAGCTTTCTTTCATTACAAATACAAATATTAAAAGATTGAAATAAATTTAATATTCTGTACCATTTTAAAGCATTTTTATTATAAGAGGCAAAATAATAGTAATAAAAAAATCTAACCTAATTTACCCTCAGTGGCAAACAGGATTAAAGGCAGGGAATTTCCCACTACTCATTTGGAGTGATGGAGCCCCTTGAGTGAGGAGACATCTTGCTGCCTTGACCTACTACCAACAGACAAGTCAATGACCTCGATAAATCAAACCCTTTGTAGACAAAATTACAGCATTTCACAGAAAGACCAGAAAGAATGACCTGTGAAATTTAAATATTAACCTTTAAGAAAAGCAGAATTGTGTGAATCGACAGATATTTTAAACACTCTAAAGATTCGATTTCCTGCCAGAATCTTGCTGTAACAAGATCATCCAAGCTGAAATAGTAATATGGTTCATGACACCAAGTCTTTGACCACTTTTTTCCAATACACAGGGAATTAAATCAGTTGTGGGAGTATCTAAATGGTGGTGGTGGTGGTGGTGGTGGTGATGGTGATGGTGGTAGTGATTGTGATGATGGTGGTGATTGTGATGATGGTGATGCTGGTGGTGGTGGAGATGCTGGTGGTGGAGGTGGTGTCTAGGGCTGACAGGGTCAGTGGTGTTCTAAGTGCGTTCCGTTCGGCATGGCCTGCTTGCTCCACCTCCTTTGACTCAGAAGCTTGCGGTTTCTCTGTACTTTCAGACGCACGTCAAACACTTCCTCAATGGCCTTCTTGAAACAGTGAAAGTTGTAGTCAATAAGTCCTGAGAAGAGATCAGAGTGGGATATATTTTTTAGCATGCTTAATCTAACAAACTCATGCAACCTGCAGAGAACCACCACCATGAACACAAAAATAATGCTATCTTGCTACATGAAAACATTTCTCCAATAAACATCTTATTTTTCAGTATGAAATTCTTCCAAAAGTTATTTGAAACTTTTAATGCCTAGAGTGATGCCATGAGAGGATGCTAAAATTGGAATAATTTGTTGATTCTCTATTAGCTTTGAACTTCAAACAGTCTTGGTAGCAAATTTTCTCAAGGCAAGTTCCCCAACTCCACTCATTTACAAAAGTAACTTATTGCAGCACAATATGGAGGTGTGTTTGATTTTAAAGTCCTAGAGACCTTCAGGTGGAGCGATCAGGAATCAGGTGGAGCGATCAGGACTCAGGTGGAGCGATCAGGACTCAGGTGGAGCGATCAGGACAATCTCATCTTTTCCTTTTTGTTTTTTAATCATTCAATTCTAAAATAATAATGAGCACATTTGCTCTTTCACTGTGGAACAATAATCATTTTTGGTGCTTTTTAAAATGTAGGGCATGCCAGCCGTCAAGATGGTTAATAATCACAAAACGTGCAATGGCCAAAATTTTAAGAACAGCTTTATAACTGATTTTGACATGCAGCTTGGAACTGTGTAGGAGGCAAAGCTTAATGAAGTGTAAACCTTGTGAGGTGCACCACAAGGACACATCCTTTCATACATCTGATTATTCTGTTAATGTTATTAGAATCACTGTGTAGCCTTTAGCAATGCAAACCTGAAACTACCATGTGACCATAAAGTGTGCCCCCCCCACTCCCCTAGTCCTAGTACTGTCCTAGTTTCTTCAAACGTCTGGCTGTGCATTGGTCACCTGCCCACTGGAGAGTCACTGGATCTCTGGGTGAATTTCCCAGTCAAAATTCTTCATGATTCAAATCCTTCTCTAGTGTTAGTGGGACCCACTGGTTTTTAAGGATAAATTCATGATCTGGGCTGTTCAGACTGCACAGCTCTAAAATCCTGGGTGCTGTTATGGGCTCCCTCATCACATAAACACTTCTCCCTGAGTTCTAGCAGGGGACGCACCCAAATACACACTTTTAAACGGTCACGTTGAGGACCCCGGCCCCTCCCTTTTGGGCGTGTGTCAACGTTGTCCACGTGCATCGTCTGCGTCAGTGGATATACGTGGGTAGGGTTATGTCGTGTGATTAATAAGTCTCACCTGTGAATCGTCTCGTAATCACGTGGGGCTAATGTGGTTTGTCTATTTAATGTGCGCTCGCGCAGTGTCCTGTGCTCGTCGTTGTCTATGTTACACGTTCAGTGGATGTTCTTCGTGCGCTATATTGCGCAATATTCGTATTTAAATAAAAGTGACGTCTGTGAAAACAAGGACTCTGTGTCTCGTCCGTCTGCCGCCGCCCAGCGTCACAGAACGACGAGCCGACAAGAGACACCGAAATGCCAGGCTACGCCACCAGGCCAAAGAAGGCACTTCGCTCCAGCAAGCGACACCACCGCTCTTCCTCCTCTCCCCCGCGCCGCGTAACCTCGCCAACGCAGGAACAGTTGGAGAAGGACCCGGTGTGCGCCCTCCAGCTGGCCTCAGCCCGGAGGGTGGAGGAGAGTAACCCCGAGCTGGTGGAGGTCTTCCGCCAGGGCGCGGTGAGAATTTGGAGGGAGCTACACTCCCCTCCATCTCGCGCCCGCTCACCGCCGCGGGTGGACTCCGGTGTTTACGAAGCTGTCGAGTCCACCCCGGAGAACGAGTTCGGGGAGGGGGACTCCGAGGAGGAGCAGGACGAAGCGGAGGAGGCATACCCTCCTTCGCTGTGCGATGCCTCCACCGTAAACTACGACGCGTCCACCATAGACTACGGGGAAGAGGAGGAGAAGGAGTCCGAGGAAGAGGACTACCTCCCTCCGCCCGTAGGTCCCTCTTCCGTCATAGAGAAAGGGGAGGAGGACGACGACGAGGACTACACGCCGTCGGGGGCTCTCGCATACCCCTCTGACTATGGTGAGGAGGAAGAGGAGGAGCTTGACGTGGACGATCGTCCTCTGTCCGTGCACTCAGGCGTCTCTGAGTACACGGACAGCGAACTATACACGGAGGGAGAGGACAGTCCGCCCCCCTCTGAGTGTTCTGCGGGGACTGTGAGGGCGAGGTGGAGTTCGTCCGCCGATCGCACCGGAGGAGAGAGCATGGACTGCTCTCGGGGTGGCAGCCCGGAGCAGCCCATGAGTTGGAGCCGGGGCAGCGAGGCAGAGGAGATGGAGGTGGACGCGCCCACAGTCGACTCCGGAGGGCGGTCGCGAGGCGAGATGGACAGCCCATACGACCAGCTGGGGGGAGAGTTCGCCAGCCTCGCTGCACCGGGCACGTCCGCCAGCCGCGCTGCACCCGGTGGAGGGTATGCAGCAGGGGCAGGAGGAGCACCGCCCACCGCAGCGCCTGCAGCACCAGTAGCTCCCGGTCTTTCTCCCTTACTCACCCTTCTCCTGGCGCGCAGCCTGGCGCCTACGTCGTGTGTGTGTGTTCCTGTAATCGTAAGTCTGCCTGTATGTGTACCAAACCCCCTTTTCCCGTTTGTGTCTATGTGTGTAAGCGTGCCTGTTTGTGTGTTTGTTCCTGTGCCGTTTAATGTGTTTAACGTCTTTTTCCCGGTCTTCCCAGGGAGGGTGTGCTAGGCGATTCGTGATGGACGCTTCGCCAAGGGCAGTCACCTCCCAGACGCAGGACTGAGCGCGTCGGATCCGCCCATCGTCGTGGGTTCGGGGCACTCGGTCCTGTTGGCACCCCGGGACGGGTAGTGCCCTTGGAGGGGGCGTCTGTCACGTTGAGGACCCCGGCCCCTTCCCTTTGGGCGTGTGTATACGTGGTCCACGTGCTTTGTCTGCGTCTGCAGAACTCCGTGGTTAGGGTTATGTCGTGTGATAATCTGTCTCACCTGTGAATCGTCTCGTAATCACGTGGGGCTAATGTGGTCTGTCTATTTAATGTGCGCTCGCGCAGTGTCCTGTGCTCGTCGTTGTCTATGTTACACGTTTAGTGTTCAGTGGATGTTCTTCGTGCGCTATATTGTGCAATATTGGTAGTAAAATAAAAGTGACGTCTGTGAAAACAAGGACTCTGTGTCTCGTCCGTCTGCCGCCGCCCAGCGTCACATAAACAGACTCATTTTGTTTGTAGATTACATTGCCTGCCAAACTACAATATCACTTATTATCAATTTAATATCACTTAATATCAGTTATTATTGTTATTGCCACCAATATTATTAATGTGATTACTATAAAAGTTTGTAATAATAAGTAAATAAATAATAATACTACATTTGGACACTCACCTTTCCTCTCAAAACTTTCTTCCCTGATGAAACAGACAAGGGCCAGGAATGTGGTCACCTCTTTCAGGTACATCACTGTGGTGTTGTTCAGGTGGATGATGGCCATGGATTCTTTATCATAGGGGGACCCAACCTCATCTCCACGTAAACTGAGAAAAACAAACAAACAAAATCACAAAAAGGTTCTGGATGCCCCCAAACCTAATCAGCGTAAATCCGGGTTCAGGTACCCAACACACCCAATGACAGTGGCGGAGAGAACGTCCTATGAGGAAGAACAATTGAAATCAAGATCCAAAAACCAACAAAACCCACAATGCTTCACAGGTTTCCTCAAAAGCCCGTTTACCTCCCCGCTCTCCCGCCACCTCCGTTCTGAGCGGATAAACGAGCACGGAGGCCTGAACTGCGCCCGGAATTCCGTGCACTTCCGCGGCACTCCTGTTAAGATGCAGGGCGCCGACCTCCACTTAAGTGTTGGTGATTAAGTGTGAAATGTGTCTACAATATAAATCGGCTGCAAACCTGCTGTTGAGCAACGTGCAACATCAGAGACCTGCTTGGCTACTGCGGGATGAAAGCACATTCTGCAGATGGCAGATGATATTATAATTATCAAAATGTACATAAACCCTACATTAATCACGAGTTGTTAAAGGAAGCACAAACACAGCTGCTTTGATATAAAAACATACACACAGAACGCCAGCATTGAGGTTCAGCTGAAATAAATATAAATGGTCCATAATTGAAGGCTTAGATGATAGCTAATAACAGTGATCAAAACCACACAGGCAAGTAACTCTAAAGAGTGAAAATGAAGAAATAAACATCAAAAAGGCAGTGATCAATAATCTTAAGGCAATCAGTAATCAATAATCTTAAACCAGCTGGAGAGGAAAAAAGTAGTTAGGATTTAGATTATTATTATTATTAGTGCCGCCAATATTAACGTGTTAATTGTAGTGACTAATTTGAAATATTTAATGCGTTTAAAGAAAATATTGCGATTAACGCAGCTGGGAGTTTTCTTCCTGTGGAAAGCTGACCTGTGACCTATGAGGTTTAACACCAAACCAGACTATCCTGGATAAAGATGGATAAAGACAAAGATGGAGTTTTAGATGGAAAGTTTTCCTGAAAACAAAAGTAATTTGCAGTCTGCAAAGCAGAATTGAATCATCACAGAAGTAATTCATCTTTGAGATATCACCTCAAAGCAAAACACCCTACCGAAATGATCTCTTCATCTTTTCTTGTTCTTTATATTTTGCACAGTTGGTGTTGACTTTGTCTTAAATTCAACTAGCACATAGTTACTAGCACAAGAGATAATCTGTGTTAAAAGCTGAAAAAAATTCAATTAAACAGACATACTTGAATATGAATACAAGTACATTTTGTTGATCTTATAATGATTTGTTTATTTTACATTTAAATATACATTACTAAAAGCATCAGTGTTAATAAGGAAAAATGTGATTCATTGTGATTAAGCACAGCAAATTGTGTGATTAATTACGGTAGTTAATTTTTTTAATCGAAAGACAGCTTCAATTATTATTATTATTATTATTACTACTATTATTGTGCTATTAAAAAGCAGCTGTCATGAGAGAATATTATTATTTCTATTATTATTATCATTATATTATTATTGTGTTTTTAAAAAGCAGCTGTCATAATGCTGTCTGCAATGCCTGCAATGTGAAGGTGGCCTCAAGCTAAAAACCGACAAGCCGAACGAGACTCTTCTGGAAAGCACCCTTGGTGCCTGAGGAAGCTGAGGCCGGTTCCTTCAGCTCCTCCAGTTCCTTCACGTTTCCCTGGTCTGTCAGAGCATCACAGAGACAGCTGGCCTGCCTCGGGTCATGCCTGCACGCCCCAAACCTACCCTGGACCTCGGCCTCCTGCCGTCCCCAGCGTGGGCGGGGTCACCGGGTCCAGAGACACTCCATCCACCCCTTCTGTCTTTACACAGCTCGGGGGAGATTTCTGCTAAAGCCCATTCGATTGAAATAAGGCCGGGGAAGTAGCGGAGGTTGTCCGGACCAAAAGCTCCATTCATATCTACCTTCAACAGCAGGGGAGGATGCACTTCACAAGCCTCCATTTTGTGCAGTATCAAACACATTAAATTACTAAATTACAAAGGGCAAAGAAAAGCACCACAATTCTGGGTGGGTGGAGTTCCTACACAAAGGCCACTCACCCATAGATGCAGGAGATGTCGATGACCACGTCGATCATGTCGCAACAGAGTTCATACGTCTGCATGTCCACCGGACTGCTGTCTGTGGCAATGTAAATCTTACTGACCACATCGAACAGGAAGGCCTTTTCGATCCCTGAATTCTACAACAATGTCAAAGTAGAGCGACAGGTTCAACACCAACCTTATTAATATTAATAAGAAGAATTGTAACATGTTCTAGGTCAATATTGTATTAAGTCAACTGTGCGAACTCAAAGCAAAATAGGCTCACGATAGTCATGGGACTAATACATTTTCTCATTAGCAAATGCGCCTTTTATTAAGATAGCCATTCAAACGACAGGGGCAATACCGGGATGCAGCATTATAACATTTACATTTACATTTACATTTACGGCATTTGGCAGACGCCCGTATCCAGAGCGACTTACATGTTTATCTCATGTTTTATACAAGTGAGCAATTGAGGGTTAAGGGCCTTGCTCAGGGGCACCTCAGTCATGGCCTCAGGTCTGGGAATCGAACCCGGGACCCTTCGGTCCCAAGACCAGTTCCCTAACCACCAGGCCATGACTGCCCTTTATGTGTAGGTTTAAAGAGAGTCCAGTTTTATTCTGCATCTGTGTTTCGCTTTAATTGCTTCCTAAGAATGGGCAGTAACTGTTCCTTCTTTCATCATTGACTCACTGCTGCCATCATCTGGCTGGTGTAAAAAAATGCTCTAAATGATTTGCCACCAATCCTGTTTGAATGGGAATAACAACAATATGGACTTTCCTGTTTGGAAAGTGAACTTACAGCAACCACGACTTAGAGACCACGTCATGAAATCTCTTTCAGCGACAGAGCTGGTTGAGCACTGAAAGTTAACCTATTTGTTCATGCCACTATATACCCTCCCCCCAATCCAAAGCACTACCCGAGTAAACTCAGCTAATTACCAGGTGGCAATGACCATCATTACCAGCAGGTGTTTTATGGAGAAACTGTGAACAATGTGGTGGTGTGGCCCATAGGACTGGAGATTGAGAACTCTCCTCTAGACCAACTTATCTGATCCCAAAAGACTGAGATGCTTCATATCTCATCACTCACAGATATAAAAATGTTGAGAAGATTCTCCAGGGTTGGTAACTGAGGAATGAGCTTCTGCACAACTTTGCTGAAGGCCTCAAAAATGGAGTGATCGTAGATACTCGTCAGGTAGAAGCTGAATCAGATGATAAAACACATGGTTTTCAGTAAAAAAAAGATCTGAATAATAATACACTTTGCGCCTAAGGGTCCCTGGTATAACATGTGGTATTCATTAAGCCACACAGAGAAAGAATGCTAACCTCAAATCATGTCTTGTGACTATATTGTAACAAGGCCTAATATTAAGGTGCTTTGTGAATTCCAGACTGTAATACAGACCTTAAATGTATCCTCTCTAAGCCAGCATCATTCAGGTCATCGTTGGCACGTTTGTGTATGTCCCGCTGTTTTTCAATCTTGTGATCGTCGGACAGCCCGTCTACCTTATGGATGAACACCTCGAAGTTGATGTCTGGGTTTACCTTGTAGGCCCGAGTCACAGTGAGGTGAAGTCTGCTCAGAGCCTCAACGTAGTCATCCTAACAATGAGGAAGTTATAATCAGAGAACAGTAAGATAAAAGTAAGAAAAGATAAGACAGGTTGATCAACACTAATACCTGTAATATCTGAAGCAGGGGTCACCAATGTCATCTACAAATGTCCAACGTGGGTCCAAGTTTCTGTTCAAATAGTAACACCAGAAATACAAGCACCCGTGACCTCAAGGCCAAGACAGCCAAATCAAATCAAATCAAATATATTTGTATAGCGCTTTTCACAACATATGTTGTCACAAAGCAGCTTTACAGGATTTACAAGTTTTAACAAGTAAATAACAAATAAAATCTTGAAGACAAAAAAATGCTCAGAAAACTTGGACCCACACTGGCCTTTGTAGAAATGAAACACCATAACTATTATTACTGCAGATAAAGCATCATACCTGAGAGTCAATGACGAAGATCAGCGCTCCTGTGCCCCTGAAGATCATCTCGTAGTCGAAAGTGGGGTCGAAGAAATCAATTTGACCAGGAAAGTCCCAGATCTGGAAGCTGACGAAAGAGCTGTTGGAAACGTCCTCTCGACATATCTTGTTTGTGCTTTCCAGGAAGAGAGTCTCGTTGGGGGACATCTTGTGGAACACCACCTTCTGGATGGAGGACTTGCCGCTGCGTCTCAGTCCCATGAGCAAGATGCGGGGTTTCACCTCACTGCTGAAAGGGTCTCGGAAGCCCAGCACTGAACAACAGACAAGCACAATGGAGAGGACCACCTGAGGACATCAGGACAACCTTCGGAACATCTGAGGACAACATGAGGACTTCAGGTTAAACTTAGGACCCCGGAGGGCAACGTAAGGACTTCTGGACAACCTCAGGACCACCTGATGACATCACGAGGACCTCAGGACATACTCAGGACCACCTGAGGACCACCTCTAAAAATTTGTTTTAAAAAATTATCTTTTATGAATACAAGAGTTGTTCTTAACCTTATGGCAACCTTATGACATGATAGTGAGAGTTATAACACTATCGCCACTCTTAATCATGTGCTCCTGTCTCTTCCAAGAGCCGAGACCTCGGTAGCTCTCTTCTTAGGAATGCGTTTTGCATTTACACACACAGCCTGCTACTTCCAGTCCTTAAATATTGCTCCTTGATCGCAGCTATGTTTGCCGGAGTTTCTTGCTGTGACAGTTCTTGGAAAAGCTCGGCAACTTTCTCCAAGCTCGGCAAAAAGAGATACGTTTATTTTAGGCGCGCCCGTGTCATAAACAATCAAGCTCCTGCTTATTGTGTACTTTTACGCGCTATTTAATCTAATTTAGCCTCTAATTTACTGTCAACATAGGGTTGACTCCAGCATCTAATTTCCAAATCTTGGCGTGTCAGACGTGAATACATAGTGAAACTGGGACAAGTTTTCCCAGGGAGTAAAACGGCCGTTCTGTGTTTCAAACAAGGATGTTAATAAATATTTATCCCAGCAGCTGCGATGGTTTGGTAATTATGGCTGGCCTTTAATTCAAGGTCAATGTATCGTACTCGCACTGTTGTGGGTTTGACAACTGCCACACAACCTGAAACGTGACTTTTAAAATAAATGCTCAAACTGAAAGAAGAGCGTCCGCATGCAACATTTTAAACGTGCGTTTTAAGACTGTGACCTTCCGACTATAATAATATTTAAAAACGCAAAAGTATCCGCTAACCCCCTTCATCGCAGCCGGAGTCTCCGTCTCCGTCCGTGAACGCATGGAGGTCTTCATCGTAGTAATCAAACGCGAATGCATCGTCCTCTCCGTCTTCTTCGTTGTATGTCGCTCCCTCGCATGTCATTTTCCAAGTCTGTGAAATTTTAACTGCGGAGGCGGCCCAACTTTTCCACATTGTCACCTGATATGTCCAAGCCATGGTGAACTCTCACCTCCCCCCTCCTCGCATAGCGGGCGCATACCGACCCGCCTGCGAGAAAGGTCGCTGCACACTGCAACTATTCATCGGTCTACAATAATGCAGTGATGAGCACAACTTCAGTATCAAATGTGTTCTGTACAGGACGCCTCCTTTCTGCAATAACAAAACTATGCGGGCATTCGTCGTCTGCGGGTTTAATTCTTCTGGGAATTATGGGAAATGTAGTTGTAGCTGGTACGCGCGCGAGCACGAATGAATGAAACTTGGATGGGGGACTGAATTGGGTGCAGGAAGGGGAGAGAGGACAGAGCATCGTCCACCATTGGGCATACACGTTCATTCACACGCACTCAGACAGTTTATTAGACATGGAGAGACACAGCCATACAGACACACACACACACACACACACACTCCCAATTCACTTAACCTCTATGGACTGTGGATGGAAACCGGAGACTCCAGAGGAATCCCACGCAGACACTGGGAGAAACATAGAAACTCCACTCAGATAGGTACTTGGACCCAAGACCCCAGTGCTGAAAGGCACAATGCGTTAGCCACAAAGCCACTCTGTTGCCTACGAAGAAGACTTGTGTAGGAATTTAGATAACTTGAGCAGAACTTGATCCGGTTTCAGTACCAAGGACAGGGCTATAGTACATCAGGACGTTTTAAATGACATCACATTTAGTACCTGACACTTCAGTAACGCGTTTTAACCCACGGTCTAAAATTCAGTTTAATTCCAACGAAATGTTTCTATGTGTATCTTAGTCAAACCGCTGGATGGCGCTGTATGCACAGTGACCAATCACCAGACATTTGATGTTCATGAACAAGAAAAGGCCTGACGGGTAATCCTCATCACTATATTTGATAAATGGACCTCTCAGTTCCATTTGTCATTGCCAATTATAGTGACTGCGCCCTTAATTATATCCTGCTATTTATTTGTTTAATTGTTTGGACCCTAAATAGGATATTTATATGAGAGAATAAACTGATTATCTATATCTTGATAAATGTATGGGGGGTTTTGTTACATTTAACCAGTGGGTCAAACATTTCAAGGGGTGGGCATCTGACCTCAGAGTTTGTGGGTTTGTGGGTTGTATATATGGGTTTGTTTTACTGTTTCTTATTGTTTCAACTCAACTAACCCCTTAAGTCCATGTCACTGCAGTTGGCACTGTAAAGACAGGCCTGCAGAATATAAAAAATTTGTAAAAATGAGAAAAAGTGTTCAAAGTGTAAATTCTGACATTATTTAAACCCTCACAGTATAGTCACAGAGAAATAGATTTAAGGAACAAGAATGTTTGTTGCTTTGTTTTGCAATAAAAACCTATGTTTTATAATATTATAAATAATATATATATCAGTCAAGGGCCTAGTTATGGATAGTGGGCATTTTGAAGAGGTCGGTCTTGAGTCTGCGGTTGAAGACAGACTCCTATGCACCTGTGCAGTACAGGCAGGTGCTTGTGCCAAAAAAGATGAAGCCTTGCCTGCCTCTTCAGGGGGAGGTAGTGTAGCCCATGAAGAACAGTAATAGTGGTATGAAGGGCACAAGTTGTGGTGTGGAGTGAAACCAGTGCTTTGGATTAGGACAAGGCCGGTCCCTCCAGAACCTTAAAGGCGTTCTTTGCGATGGCTAGTGGCATGTATAGAGAGACACGCCTAGAGCAAAGAGGACTGGGTGTTGTTACCAGGGTTACGAAGCGAAACACTAATAATGGTTCTCATTCATGCCTGGTTTGTTTCAGGGGATCATTTGAATCATTTCAGCCAACTCAACTTGCCGTGTTTTGCCCACGAGCTAAACAAAAAGCCAGTGTAGGAGCAGGGGAGATACACTAGTGTGCAGTACAGTGGTCTGCTCAAGAACCAGAACAGAGATACACAGCATCTGAGCCCAGTGGAACAAAACCACTGACCTAATGCGTTTACTATTGGATTCCAGTATAGCCAAACAGCACTCCCAGTTGATTCCAATTGCCGTGCTGTTATGATGTCAAAACATAAACCTATCAGTGGCAATGGCAAACCCACTCTGTCTGCAAAGCACTCGTTTGCTATAAATAAAGCCTGTTTTCTTCAGAAGAGCAACCAGGCGATTTTAAGGAGACTCTGAAGATGACATTTCATTGTTCTTTTTTCTCTTTCAAAACAACACACAGAAGTAGAAACCCACACTAATATATGACACGATGTGGGTGAGCTTTGAGTTTACAATTGATTCCTCAAACTCTAAGACAAGCCGATTAGGTAACTGCATATTTAAAGCTAACGGTTTGTTTCTTCCTCTGCCCAGAGTGAGAGTGTTAAAGCCCACAAAGGTTTAGAGTTGTTGCTTCATCTCGCAAATGCGTAACCTTTGCAAAGGCCCAGTGTCATTAATATCACTAGAACCATCACAACCAGTGTGCTTACCATGAACACATATTGTGAAAGAGAAGCTACATGTGTAATCCAACTCATTTCCTTGATGTGGAGCAGTGATCTACTCCTCTGTAACAGACGTACGAGCTCTATCTTCAGAAGGCTTGCCTGAGGGCTTGGAAGGGGTTGAGATGGCTTCTGTGTAGTCTGTGTACCATTAAGTAGAGCGTCCTGGGAAGGTAGGCTTGTTCTCTGATCACTGTGATCTCTGTGCCATTTAGCATGGTGTCTCTGGAGACCCATAATCCCTCATCCCTTAACGCCGGTAGCAGTGCGGATGGGCAAAAGTAATTGAAATGAGTGGATAACTAAGCTCCTACTGCTTAGCCTATGAGGCCTGGGGTCATGGCCTGGGGTCATGTGGCTACAGCTCACAATCCTTAATCTCCTTTACAGTGAAATCTGGTCTTTTTACAAGACAATGCATCCAGATGCTGAAGACACACACACACACACATCCACCCCCCCCCCCACACACACACACACACACACACACTGCTTAATAAAACCACATGCAACACTAAGGCCTTTAACAAGTTTTTTTCCAAACCATGTTTGTTAGTGTCTGACAAGCAGACATCTGGATACGATAAAGCAAGCACGAGCAGGTTCATGACATCCAGGATACTGAAGTGTGCTTACCAGCAAACATCTACTGCTAGAGGCAAAGATATTCTACTGCATCATTCTCAGTTTGAGATCCAGAGTGAATTCAATTGCTTGCCTTCACCACTTTGCACCGTCGGCTCTGATCACCAATGCCAGCTTGACCCAGTTTGACGTAGTCCTTGAATGACACCTGGCTTTACTGTAAATACCTCTGACCATGCTGTAAGCCTACTGATTAGAAGGCAGATATCAAGGATCTAAAATTAAAGCTGAAATAAATGTCTTTGTATGTGATGTCTCAATTGTTTGCTCCAGCATACACTCGTTAATTAGTTTCCAAGGCAAGTGTCATCTAGCTGTGCATCTAATAACTTTAATAACATATTGCTTGTTTTCTTCTTTGCACACATTATCAGAATCTCTCAGAGCACCATCCTGGTAGATGAAAGCCCTTCTCCCAATTGCTAGCCACTACTGCCTCCTAGTGGCTGCTCAAAGGTCAAACATTTGCACAGTCCCTCAGAGCCCATCTACTGGAACGCGTCAGTATATTGGGGGAGGAGCTTCAGTGCCCTGGGGGAGGAGGATTGGAGATTTATATAGTCTCCTAACACACGTTTTACAGAAAAAACAATATTCGTCACTGTATTCGTTTTTTAGGGTTAGGGTTAGTGTGGAAAGGTTTCATTCGCCCCAACACCTATTTTTCAATTCCAAAAAATTATGAACGTTCTTAGTATCAGCAGAATACGTGAGCTAAATATGATCAGAACAATGTTAAAACAATGTTAAACCAATTTATACCTTAAATGACATGGTGTAGTAAACAAACAAATGCTTTTGTTGGAAATTGTACCTCTAACTGGAGAACATCTATCGATTATTTTTAGCGCAATCAGAACAGTTTTTCTCAGTAACATATACCATATCCTTAAGCATTTATCTTTAAAATATATATCAAATGGGAATGTAAATAAATACTGTACAATTGCCTTATAATAATCCTGACTAAACCTCAATGAGTTTGTAAACAAAAATATAAAGCTTACAAGTTTTATGATACAAATAAGGAAATTATCCCAGCCCTCCATGATTTTAGTTTCGTCCAAAGCAATTAGATCCAACGAGCAACCACAGAACTAAGGTTTCCACGGATCACCGGGCGCAGCACCAGACCGTTGTGTAGCGTCCCCAGAGAGACTCCTGGCATTTGTGACTCAGACTTGTGCCAAGAAAAATCAAATCAATCCCACGATTGACTCTGTCAAAGACTGTTGGGAAGCTAATGAAGTGCCCGAGACAGGGCTGGTCTGCTGTGACCTGTGGGACCGTCGTACCGTGCCCAAAAGCCTCTCCAACAACATGTTCACGTGCATGTATTGAGCAGATCTCGCCTTTTCGGTTGTTGTCCCCTTTTTATCATATCAGAGACACTCTTTCGATCTGAATGGCCCTGAAGGGCTCCGTGAACAACTTTGTAATTGAAAAAAAAAAACAAGTTTCTTGCGAAGCTGACGCATTAAACAAATCTTTATGGCATTGATGGATTGAGTTTAGGAGGCCTGACGCAATCTGGTGCAAAGTCTTTCATTTGACTTTGACAGCCTGCGAATGTAAACAAGATGGCAAGCAAGCTCGAGCAGAAGCAAATGGAGTCAGCAAGGGGAAAGTGATGAAATAAACCCCGGTTCCTTTCCTGGGCTTGTTTGCTTTTGGATCACACCGTTACTGGTTGTGTTGGGATAATTTTTTAGGCAGGAATGAATCTGCGCATGATTCATTCAACAGCTTGTCTGCCTTTATAGGTTATACATTATATTAATCAAATATGACAGGTATATACACTCATGTGTGCCTGAAGCGTTTATTTTTTCAATATTTGAGCCAAAACGCTAGTAGAAAATAACACCCACACAGATGCCATGGAAGTGGGTAAATTACTAACATGGCACCGATTTGTACATACAGGGAACTCGGTTAGCGCCCTAGACGAACGTCCGTGCCGGTTTGTAGGGCGCGCGACTGCACGGCGACGCCCACTATGAGCCACTGTGCAGGCCATTTCAGTGTATGCATCCTGTGAACTGCACGCAACAGCTGTGGGCAACGGCACATTTACTATAGCAATCACGTAGCGAGAGACGTCGTGGTGTTATGTCGGCATATTTACAGAAACTGGCTGTAAAAATGAGGAAACGAATCCTTTTTTGTAGACATCTTACATCTTTCTTCAAAGGGAAGTAAAGATCACTTTTCCATATGTAAGTGAATATGTAATGTTTTTTTTTACAAATATGTATTTTTTAGGGCTTCTGATATTTCATTTTACAAGAGACTACAGATAAAATACAGCTAACATGACTAGTAAAAGAATATAATATTTTGGGGAGGGAGGGTCCATGGACTTATGTTCTTATTCTGTTGATCCTTTCTTGTTATGGAGATGAGGACAAAATGGAGCTTGCATTTTGTCACGAATTGCTTTATTTTTGATACAGCATGGACATGTGGCAGTGAGAATGGGGGACTGGAGCTTGCTGCGTGGCGTTCTGGAGGAGGTTCACATTCACTCCACCATCGTGGGCAAAATCCGCCTGGCCGTCCTGTTCATCTT
This sequence comes from Brachyhypopomus gauderio, assembly GCF_052324685.1. Classification (NCBI taxonomy): domain Eukaryota; kingdom Metazoa; phylum Chordata; class Actinopteri; order Gymnotiformes; family Hypopomidae; genus Brachyhypopomus; species Brachyhypopomus gauderio. The sequence continues at coordinate 3,910,950 of NC_135227.1, read as the reverse complement.
CCACATGCTGGTCCTGGGCGTGGCGGCCGGGGGACGTGTGAGTGGACGAGCAGAGCCACGGACCAGCCGGGGTGCAGGAACGTCTGCTACGACCAAGCGTTCCCCATGTCCCTCGTCTGCTTCCGGGTGCTGCAGATGGTCTTCTTGTCTGCTCTGACGCTGGTCTACGTGGGCCACGTGCTGTACCAACTGAGAGCTCTGGACAAGGAGAGGCCAGCCTGTGGGTGGAGTCAGGGGAGGCGGAGCCAAAGTTGGATGCACGCTAGCATCTGGAGAGAACTGCTGATGGAGAAGCAGAGCCTCCTCTGGAAGGCTCCTTATTGCTCACCTACATCATTCACACCCTTACCAGATGTGTCCTGTTATGTCTCCCGGCCAACAGAGAAAACCATCTTCATGGTTTTCATGATTGTCATTGCAGGAGTTTCCCTGTTCCTCAACCTCTTGGAGATATCTCACTTGGGGAAGAGAAAAATGAAACAGACACTATCTGGAACAGTGTTCACCGAGGATGGCTGTCTTTGCAAGCTAACTGGCTGCTAAGCACAAGGCCAGACTCGCCACAGCACACAACCACCGAACTGACGACCCTCGTTCCACGCAGGCGAGTGGGACGTCCCTCTCTGTATCCACCTAAGACATGTCTGAGTGTCACCGCAGGCTAGCCAAGGCCTCATCCATGACCCGCGTATCCAGACTCGCACCGATGAGGTGGAGGAAGATGATCGAGGGCAGCGTAACACACGGCACGTCTGGCCTGTTTACGCAACGTTCATTCATTCGTTCAACGTGCCGCGTGGACCCAGCCGCTAGCACAAGGCACACTGAGGCAGAGCTCGGATCCCTCAGTGACCCGCCCATAAACCCAGCAGAACCCTCCGGCATGTTAATTGCAAGTAGAACCAGAAGACACACCGATCTGGTCCCTTGAAACTCTAGTCATCGAGCTCATGCATGTCCTTCCTCTGAATTTTGAAAATGTGAGTAATAAGTACTCATTATTTTTCCTCATTGTTCCTCATGAAACTAGGAGTGAGAATGGAAAAGGGGGAGGGGTGCGGGCTGAAGGCCGTGGCCCCAACCCTTTAGCCAATCATTGCACAGATCATTAACAGAAGTAAAAAAATATTAGCTTGCCCATACAGACCTCATTACTGAGCTCTCTAACCATAAACTGCACACACTGACCTAAACAAAATCCTTGTTTGGTTTCCAGAGTATATTCTTGGATATTTCTTCCATCATGAATAAATAAGAAATGGAGGACTATGGGAATGTATAATGACATCATGGTAACAGCAGTTTAGAAGCAGACCGTTGCTTGGCTAGGAAACACAGGGTGATCTCCAGCATGAATGAAGTCAATAGAGACCCATTGATCACCAGGCTTGTTTCATATTGCTAGCACCTCAAAAAAAAAAGAGCAGCTCTCATTATCGGCAGCTACTGCCGTTAGAACCGATGTTTAGAGATGTGTCAGCAGGAGCCGTTAGTCATTAAATATGATGCACTGTACAACTTGCACTCTAGTAAACAAAATACATTTAGCTTCACTAGGACCTGGAGTTTCTAGACAAAAACATTCTTAAAGCACATATGCACGTACAACTACTGCTACAAGACGTTGGATTTTGCAAACACGTTGTTCACTGTACTATTTTATTTGGTTTCTAAATAATCAAACATTGTCAAAACATTTAACCATACACCATCTGCAAAACAAATCAAAGAATATTAAACACTGAGGTCACAAACTTTTAACATTCAGTTAAAATGTGAGAGCAGTGGATCTCACAAATAACTATAAATAACACGATATTTACATACCTATACAAAAACTAACAGAAACTGAATCTGCGAAACATCTGTTAAAAAACATTGTAAACCACACAGGTCTTGACCATATGCGAGAGGTATATAGATTTGTTTAGGTAGGTCTGTGTTGAGGCTGAACTCTTTCTGCCGTGTAAACTTATGAAGAGTATTTCCTTTTACCATTTTGTTTTCAAATTCCAACCTTGGTGCAAAATATTTCTAAGGCAAGTCAAAGGATGTACAACAGTCTTTTGAGGAGAAGCCAATTGAGTTGCGTTTACATTTGTAAATCATCATTCAGTGGTAATTGGGTAAAGACAAATGTTAGTCAAGATTATTTAATGGAGTCTGAACGCTCCAGATATGGCAGAGTAAAGTGAATTTTTCAGAAGAACGGTTAATTAGACTAGAACGAAAGAGCACAACACCTAAACTCTAATGATGGCTACTCTTCACAAACCTGTTTCCCAACAAACTAACGTATATTTAAAAAAAGCTTTTTAATGAAGCTTGTTCATTTTAAACTGTCAAAAGTTTGTCTCATGAAAGCCTCTATCCAGCTTTATACAATTAAAAGTTTAGCAGGGCAGAGCTGGAGCTCTCGCAAGCCAAACTACTCATCAAGTAAGGATTGATTTTATGTGGTCAGACTCTAATTCCAGGAACGAACAATTCTGTTCCCATTTGACAATCCACAATAAAGAGGCAACTTTTCGATAAAGGCCATGGCAGATAAAAGGTGTTCTAAAGAAACAAACTTATTTCATTTCACATATCAACTATGAAATGTTCTATGTTTAATGACAACTGAAATTAGAACTCTGGCTACAAGTAGCACATGAATGTATTTTCCGTCAACCCCTGAGACAACGTATAGCATGTTTTCTTTGTATCTGAGAGCTGCCGAAATCTACAACATCAGCACTGTTCAACAGAGATTTCTTTGCTTTCTAATTCCATTATCCCTGATCTGACAGTTTACAGTAACTGAAAATAGGTAATTCATGATTCTCCCCCCCCCTCAAAAAAATAAAAATTCTTAAAATTGCTTTTGGCACTCAGAATACATGTCCTACTAGATCTGCAATGCAGAAGATGCCCCGTGAGATTAAACAGAAAAAAAGAATAAACAAATTCACGTAATGTGTTGCAATCCTTAACTAAAATCCCAAATGAGACCAGGGAGAAAGAAGATGAAACTAGTTTTAGAAATCATGGAAACACCTACACTGCTTCCACAGTCACTGCTCCACCCCTGGCATCTCCATGGTGATAATTTTGAGGGCTTCTGGGTACAGCCAGGCAAGTCACAGGGCAGCAAAACAAAAAAATCTCATTATTCACCCCTTTTCTCCTTCTTTCTCGCTCTCTTGGACTGGGTTTTTCCCTTTATAGGAACACAGGAATGCTATGTGGGGTGCAGTGGAAGTACTGAACATCAGAAAACATATCAAAGACATGTTTGCATATGTGAGCTGAAGACTTAAAAAAGATAACAAAATTCCCCACCTTAAATCATTCAACATTCAGAGATTCCTGAGGTAAATCTGAGAAGTGGAGATAGATATTGAACAAACACCTATCTGGTGTTGGAAAGGTGTTTTTTTTAAATATATCTTGCCTTAAGACATCTTAAGAAAATTAATAATCCACACCACCACAACACACTTGACAACTACAGGACAGTGCATTCCCTAAAGTGGTACAAAACAACTAATACATTAGTAAAAAGTAAAAAAAAAGTTGTTATTCGTCTGTGGTACATTTGTCTGCCATCTCTTGACAAAAAGCTACCGTCACCGTTGGGCTACTGACGTGGAGTAAGGTCTCAGGTGCTGGCGTTGTGGGGACAGTGGTGTCCGGCTCCGCCCCTATGGGTGATGTCATATCTGGACGTGGTGGTTTGCCCACGGCCTGGCTGCCGGCTCGGCTAGGAGAAGGGGGTGGGCTCCCAGGGGAAGGCATAGTAAGATCAATGCTGCTTCTGGGGCTTGGGGACACAGTGAGGTCTATATGGATGGGGCTGGAGGAGGCGGAGTCTGGTCTCGGGCTGAACAGGGAGCGGGTGTGGTCTGATCGTGGCTCCTCCTCCCTACACACTTCTTGGGACAGGAAAGAGAAGTTCTCCCAGAGCTCCCCCATGCAAGCCTTAAGCTGGTTTCTCTCAGTCAACAGCTTCTGTTTCTCACACACCTGCAAGATAAGGACACACACACACACACACACACACACACACACACACACAATATACTACACAGCAAAGAATCTCTGCAGTAAAGCGATGGTTTTCTAAACGCATGTGTTGCCCTTGGTGAAGAATGAGGTGCCCACCAGTTTGTGGATCTCGCACTCCAGGTTCCTGATGCAGTCCAGCTTCCGTTTGCGACAGCGCTGGGCCGCGATGCGGTTCTTGCTCCGCCTCCTCAGGTCGTGAATGACCTCCAGCTGCTCCGACGTCAACTTGTGCATCTTTATCATCAGCTGGAAGTCGTTGCGTGGAAGTTCCGTCACCAGGTCGGCCGCAAAAGGCAGCGTCACCTACAGGAGAAGCTACGGCTTTTACACTGTTGAAGATATGCGATTTCCATATACCAGTTGCCAATAACAACTAATAATGTTTAAACCGTCAAACTCATGAATATGATTGTCAAGGTTGACCACTAGGTGATGCTGCGACCTCACTTGCATGGTATTTTTGCACGAGAGTGTAATCCCCGGGTTTTAATAATGAGGGAAACTGTTCACAGATCTGTCTTAATTACCATTCTTCTTTGTCTAATGTGCACATTAGAGACACAGTTTAACACTGGTTTGGAAGCCCAGATGAAGCTTATGCAACTCTTACAGCAGACCTGTTCAAATCAGTTTTAATTAAAACGACTGGTAATATTTTAGTCTTTCCATATTTACATTCCAGTGTTTATTTACCACATGGTGTCACCACACGCCTCCCGTAATTGGCGCAGATGCAGGGAGTCCTTACAGTCACACACTGACTTTTGTGCTTTTATTTCTGCCTGTAATGCACAGCCTCAATATGGATATGAAACCGGACTCGAAGAGTCAGAAGATCATCTGGCTCCGTGTTAAGCAGAGGACAGTTCTGTGTCTGTCTGCATTGTCTCTCCCTCTCTGTCTCCCTCTCCATTTGACTGTCTCTTTCCCTCCCTGTGCCCCCCTCTCTCTCTTCCTCTCTCTCCCCCTCTCACTCCTGACCTTGCACAAACGCTCGCTCTGTGGAAGATGGAGCCCTATATTTAGACACTCCACCACAGAGAGCCTTGTAATAAGGTTACAACGACAGATTGGGGTTTCCAGCGGCACGGTTTACATCACACGCACCCCCCCTCAACACATCCCCCCACACCACCCCCTCACACACACACACACACACACACACACACACACACACACATCACCCCCTCTCCCTCACACACACACCACCACCTCCTTCACTCACACCACCACCTCCCCTCCACCACACACATCCCACACCCCTTCCACCCCCCCCCCCCCCCCCCCCCCCCCCTTCTGAGTTCTCTAAAAAGCAGTCGGGTCGTTTCACAGAGGGGCCCAGCACCGCAAAGCGAGGCCCACCCGATCAGCAGTGAGACGAGACGATGATGATGGGTGCGCTCCGTGTCGTCTGGCCCGGTTCAGTGTCTGGTGACAGGAGCGAGATGCCCCACCACCTCTAGCGGACCGAGCAGCTCCGCAAGCCTGACACTCGGCGGGGAGCGAGACGGCAGCGAGACGATTGCGAGACGATTGCGAGCCTTCTTTGGAAGTAGGAGCTGTGTGGCTGAACAGGCCAAGTGCGGTGGCAGTGACATACAAACACACAGAACACACGGGGGCCATGCAGAATGATGAAACGCAGACTCATTCATCCTTTAATTAGTTCTCGTTTGATGCGGATGCCCCTATTTGTGGCCCCGTACCATGACGGATGATCATCACGGAACATCACGCCGTCCCTGCTGCGGTGACACAAAAACTCCGCCGTGTCTCACGAGTAGCAATGAACAACAGTGGAAAGGAACATCCAGTCACCTCAAACACGCTCCGGAGCTCTGTGAGAGTATCCTGCTGAATGATGACTTTTGAGACAGAGCGATAGAGAGAGATGGAGGGGGGGGGGGGGGGGGTGGCGAGAATGGCTCAGTGCCCGTTGCTGTGGAAACGCTCAGGTCTACTCTAAGATCCCGTGGCTCAAGTCTGAGAAATTCAGAGAGGTTCCAGAAATAAACACAAGGTTGTTTCATAACTGGAGTCAGTCAATGGTGAGAAATAAAGATGTATGATGTGAGTAAGTAAACAACCTAATTATAACGCAGAGTGAACTAAACTTCACTACCTCTGAGAATAACATTTCCCAAGACCCAGGATAGTAACTGAGCTAGAAATGTCTCAACTGGGGGGGGGGGGGGGGGGAACTTTCAGAACTGTGTACTGAAAACTACTTGAAAGAAGGAAGATGTCGGGTTTAAAAGTGAATTAAGGAGGCTGAGAAACAGCAAGGCTACCAACCTCAGATTTACACTCTTTGGCGTGGCAGGATTCGCTGTCCCCTTCTGAAAAGGAGCCGGACTCGTCGCTGGAGTTGGTGTCGTACGACTTCTCGCACTTCACCTTGGGCCTCCCGGGGAGGTGGGGATCCTGAAGCTGAGCCACGGTGCTGGAGGTGGGGGAGGAGGAGAGGTCGAACTGCGCCAGGCTGGACGGGGAGCCCACGCTGCCGTCCTCGGCGTAAGAGTAGGAGGAGCAGGAGCTGGAGGTGCGTGCGCGGGTGTCGGCGTGCGTGGAGAGGGGGCACGCTTGAATGGGCACCGGGCAGCTCCTCTTCAACCTACGACGGAACGGCAGGCAGGGCTCCGGGTGTCCCGAGGTGGGAGACAGGGCCTGACGACGGGGCAGAGAGGTGCCGGAGCCCGTCCAGAGGCCCTCGGGGCCGTCCGGTTCCAGGGATGCCTCACCGGGGTAGGACAGAGCGGGCAGCTGCTCGGACAGCTGCGAGGAGAAGATGACGCTCCTCCGGTCAATCTCTGGCTCCTGCTTGCAGACCCCGCTGCAAGACAGGGTCCTCCGAGGCGGGAACCCATGGGCCTGTTTGAGGGGGGCTACAGCAAGCTCCCCGACCAGGGCCTGACAGTCCTTTTTGAAGTCGTCCTGAGCGAGACGTCTGCTGGGTGCTGGGAAGATCGTGCTGGAGAACTGCAGAGGGGAGGGATAAGGCTTCCGGGACAGGGAGATACTCTTTCGGACCAGTGAGCGCAGACAGGGTGGAGAAGTTCTCCTCGCCGGCTCCTCGGTGGGCGTGGAACTGAGTGGCTGGGGCCCAAATTCCATTTCTGTGTCTGCCCCACCCTGGCCGACCCTGTCCGCATCCCCCTCAGCTTCGTATGGGTCAAAGGGCAGTCCTCTGTCACCCCGTTCCGCCTTCACCCGAGAAACATCCAGTTCCCGGACGTCACTGCTGGTGATGGTCTCCTGGAGCGAGCCGGCTATGCTCAAGGTGGCACTGTGCGATGAGGTGGTGCTGTTGTGCTGGACCGAGGATCGTTCATGCTTCCTGTATTTAGGGTAACAGGGCTCCTCATGGTTCGCAGGTACGTCCGATTGACACAAACTGTTGATCGCTAGGGGACCCTCCCCATCAAATGAGCTGCTATGGTTCACGGAATTCCCCCTTGTCTGGGCCAAAGGGTCTATGACAGAGTTGCCCATAGCCCTCTCGCCGTCCAACCCATGAGGCGAACAAGGTGGGTCTTCACTCTCAGCGCTCAACTGTGCCTGCAGGAAGAGGAAGCAGGAGTCCTCCAGGTTGTGCACACCCAGGAACTCAGCACAGCACATCACTTCCTGGATGTTGTCCCGGCTTAGTAACAGCTTGGCAGTGTAGGCAAACTGCAGGAGGGGTGCAAAGCCCCTCATGGTGATCTGTGGCAAAGAAGAACATGCAGTCACCACAGGCTGCTTCCACTTTGGCAAATACATCCACACACAAACTGAGAAACACAGCAGTGAGCAGCTTTTTTTTTAAGTGTGAAGGTCTAGGCATAGTACAAAACAGCATGTTTGACATCATAATCAGCATAGTAACATGTGTGACATCATAATCAGCACAGTACCATGTGTGACATCATAAAGTACAATGTGTGACATCATAATCAGCATAGTACCATGTGTGACATCATAATCAGCATAGTACCTTGGGTGATATCATAATCACCATAGTACAATGTGTGACATCATAATCAGCATAGCACCATGTGTGACATCACAATCAGCATAGTACTATGTGCGACATCATAATCAGTATAGTACCATGCTTTACATCACAATCAGCATAGTACCATGTGTGACTTCATAATCAGCATAGTTGCACTTGTGACATCTTGTATAACTGAGGCACATATTATGGAGGAAAAACATTCCGTGTTGCATCAGCACATCAATGTTGCATCAGCAGATTTGAGCATTCACTGGGCAACAAGGGGGTGAATTCGAAACATTAAATACATATGTATTCATCTCCGTTCAGCAAATCTGCTCAAAGAGAGAGAGAGAGAGACCAAGAAAGACAGAAAGTGGCGGGAAAGAGAGCGAGACAGAGACGGTGCAAGAGTGAGTCAGACAGTGGCAAAGAACAAGAAATAACCAAGAAGCGGACGTGCACTGTAAACATCGCCTGCGCTCTTGTGGACGTGGGCAGGCGGACAGCCCACAGCGGACCTCTCAGTTCTGCCGGCTCCGGGCCAGAACGCCGTCCGGCATCAAATAAGACTCAGCAGTCAGGCTGCTCTCCCCGATCTCCCGATAACTGGAGGAGCTGCAGGGAGAGTTGGCCAACACACTCTGGATCTATTTTGAGCTCGCCTCAGCAGCTGCCGTCTGCAGAAGTGTGTCTTTATGGGAGCCCGGCATCACGCGAGACCCTTTTCATGTTGTAACCAGTGATACTAATGAGGGCGGTGGGCGGGAGAAGGCACGGGACGGCGCAGAGAGCAAAGAGACCGCACCACAAAGCTGGCGTAACATGGGAACGGCAGCAAATATAGCCCATTTTGCGGTCATTAGAGAGCGCATTCTGACAAAAGTCAAAAGGTGTCAAAAGATGACTAGAAATTAAGGTGTGGGGAAAATACAAAACTAGGACACTGACATATCTGGTAATTTATACAATATTACTAGTCTGAATGGCCTGGATTTTGGCAGCAAAAAGCATCTATATGTCTATACTATGTAACATATACTATATAGAGTGAAAAATATCATAGGCCTGATTTCATGTATTCAGTACCTCTCACTGAGAGTTATACTACAATAAACACTACCTCTGTTGCTGGATCTACATGTGTAAAGACGACGGCACTCACCCCGGGCGGCAGCCGTATGACCGGCTCGCGCTCCGTCGGGCCCCGGATCAGCGCGGCGAAGTAGCGGCTGCAGGCGGCCAGCACGGCCCGGTGGGCGTGGACCTCCCTGCCCTCCACCAGCACGGCCACGTCGCACAACACACCCTGCTTCCGCTGCTCGTTCAGGCCCAGCAGGATGTTGGCGCAGTGCACCGTCGACTCGTACACGTACATGGGGCCCGGAGGCTTCTCAGCTACGGACATCCCACTTGCGGAGCCTGCCGGGGGGGGGGGTGGGTAGCAGACACACGGGCTTAGGGCAGATCGGGGCGGCGCGGACGATGCATCTGCTGCAGTACACTGCAGTAGTGTTGCGCAAACACACAGGGATGCAGTCTGGGGTGCAGCAGTGTGAGGAGGACAATTCAAACCGCATATGTTCTTGAATTGTTCCTAAATCTGTTGTAGTAATATCCAATTAAGTATTACGTGTTTTTTTTTTTTTTTGTTTGTTTTGTAGTTTATTATTTTTTTGGAACACTGACAAAAATAATTGACCTGTGATAAAAATTGATTGACACTGATTTACAGTCATGGTTACAACACAGTCAGACAAACAATCTCGCAATATATAAAAGCAATGCAAATCAACACTGCTCCTAATAAAAACAGCAAAACTCCATCTAACCATGGTGTGTGAAATTCAACAGACGAATGACATTGACTTTTTTTTTTTTATATATTATTTGCTCGACATGTTACATGCGCGCGTTTCAGATAACAGCATTGCCCTGCCTCCTGTGATCAAACATGCTTGCTTTTTAATAACTAAAAAGGAAAGTGTTGAAGGGTTGAGAACATCATGGGCTGAGGGGGACATTCTAATGATTTCAAACTCGCTGCGGCAGCCGGGAATACTGGCAAGTGAAGACTCCACACACACACACACACACACACACACACACACACACACACACACACACACACACACACACCAGAAGTGTTGAGCGGAGATGGCTCTCCAACACCTGCAGACAACAAAACCATCAGCCCTGCAGGGCTTGCCTGCTTCTCCCCGTTTCTACTCACTCACACACACACACACACACACACACACACACACACGAATACATACATGCACACACACACAGAAAATGTGTGTGTGATAAAACGCCCTCAGTACAGAGCCATCACACGCACATCAGTCCCTTCAGACATGGGCCTAATGTTCAAAGTGGAAAATCCCAATCATGTGAAAATAACCATTCAAGCAATTGCAGGTTGTTTCATCATCCTCTGTGCCATGCGTAACCATATCAAACGGCCCCGAGAATGATCCGATTCTGCGGTGCGGAATCCGTCAGCAGGCAAAATATCGCAGAAGCTACAGGCAATGCAGTACACTCAGAATTTAGTCACTTTCAAGGAAGTCTTCTGGGTGTCTGCCCAGGGGACGACGGCTACGTGGTGTAATTAGGCATTTTCAACTCGTACACGTGTTGATTCTGACTTGGGTGGCCCAGATTTCTGGCATGACCTACATGCAGTAACAGTACCATTAGGAGGAAACGATTCTCCAGAAAGAATGTTACAAGCATGAACACCAACCAGAAAAACGACCAGGACTTCCTAATCCTGTCACTCCATCGCAGTGGAATCAGGACCAATGTTTAATATCAAATTCCGCATTTTAGGAATGTACCTTCAAATACGACTGTTAGTATGTGTAGGCAGCAGATTTCATTAAAGCAAACAATAAATAATTGTTCACAAAGCATTGACTCCCTTGAGGTTTTCAATAAATATTTATAAAAAATACTGCAACAATGTTTCTCACTTAAAGGCTGATATCACGATTACAGGCACGACAAAGAGCCTCATTCAGCACTAAACTAACCTCATTACGTCTTCTCTGCATCTCACAAGGATGCTTAGCGGATCTTTAAAGAACCTGCCGTAGGTCATTTTCTCTGCAGTAATACAGCTTTTTTTTTTTATAAAACATGACACACACACAGAAGTATTTTAGTCATTTTCCTGAATAACAGTACAGCCCCTGAGGAAACCCCAAGACTCATGCTGAGTTGGAGTGCCAGACCTTGTGAGACATTCCAGCACTCCAGCGTACAGTAGCAGGTCCGGCAGAAAGTGACACTGGACGTGAAGTCCATCCTCCTCTGCCACACGGACACCTCGGCCATGCCCCTTGGTGAGGGCATTGCTCACGCCACCTGTGAGCTCCTGGGAGAGAGCCAGAGGTCGCAGGGCTCTTTATCTCCCAAAAGGTGCCATAGGTCATGACCCCCAACACGGACCTCACCGACAAAAGCAAGCCGCGACGAGCCTGCCAGCCGCCTGGCGTTTACGCCTAGCTGGCATCGACTCCAGGAGCATGAGGGATGTCAGGAGCGCAGACGCAGATCGACAACTTCAGAGCGGACACGGACTTCCACTGCTCAGATACGAGCTCGCCAATTGGGGGTTTCCAGCAAAAATGAGCGTGACAGGAAGTTCTACGATGGCATCATTAGCCATCTTTAACAATGTGGCTTTGTACTAAAATAAGGTTAAGCAGCTCTCTTTCAGCATCACTCTCAGAGCTGCGGAGGGCGGATCCAACGGAGCCGGGCCAACGGATCCCCTTCAAGCTGGATGAGATATCATTTACTTCACCTTGGGATATTTCCCACAAGGTTTGAGTGAGCGCACACACCAAAGCATCATGTGGTGAGCCTTCTAAATTTGCCAAGAACACTTAGGGAAAATTTTTTTACTATTATTGTTTAGCAATATCATTAAATATCGTGCACCAAGTGCATGTGGATGTAAATAGCATGCAACAAATATATGCATATAAATCAGACCCAGTGAGGTTGATGGCTGTCGTCCAGATTCAAACATTTCCTAAGGTATCTACACCAACATGGAGCGTGGTTCTATTTTTAATCAAGTGTAATAAAACAAAAAGCAAAGGTAGCGTAAGAACACACACACTTCCAACAGAAACAAGGGGTCAAGCAGACTAACAGGACAGCAGCAGCCCCCAGACCGAGAGGAAGGGTATTCCTGGAACAGTAGGCACGCTGCTCAGATGAGGTGGGCAGTATGGCTCACACGCCAGGGTATTTCAGGCCCTGGCTAGAGAACCGGCGCTCGAACGGGATCTCTGAACACAGAGTGACTCAGAACAGCTTTTCACAAGGTTACAGGGAACCATGTGACAGAAACCCCAGCACGGGCTATTTCAATACGACCAGTAATGTGCTGACAGGAGTTAATAGCGTCATGCTCAACGCTAAATGGTACGGAACACCGTTAGGACTTCATAAGATAAAGTTACAGAGCTAGAAGTTATGTACAGATTCTAAAAGGGTCATTCGATTCTGCATGTGAAATTCGGCTTTTTACGTTAACAGCAGCAGAAGTCAAAACCGCACATAAGGGATGAGGTTAACCCCCTGAGAACACTATAGTTTAAATTCAGCATACATTGACCACCATATGTGAACTGGGCACACAATTTAGCACCCTGGTTAAGAGAATAGAGAGAGAGAGAGAGAGAGAGAGAGAGAGAGAGAGAGAGAGAGAGAGAGAGAGAGAGAGAGAGAGAGAGAGAGAGAGAGAGAGAGAGAGAGAGAGAGAGAGAGAGAGAGAGAGCGAGAGAGAGAGAGAGAGAGACTGTCAATACAGCCGAAGAGGCTGGGCTATCGTATTTCGTTAAGAGTGAACCCCAGCATTGCTAGTCTCTGCTAAATTGCTATTAACAGATGGCAGCAGAGAGGACGTAATGGTCTAAGAGAGGCAACTTACTACAGCATGCCTGAAGCCAAGCCAACAGCATGTGTCTTCACTTTCCAGCTCTGCATGTCATTATGAACCGTTCTAATCGCTACTGTATCGGCATGCTTTATTTACAACACGCAGGTCATCATAAATGCCAGCTACTTTATCATCAATACTAATGCGCCAAAATGAATAATAGTACACATGCTGAAAGTGTAATGGACTGAAAGAATGAGGTCAGACTGTATAGGTGTTACAAGGTGACCTTTCGCTTGAATGACACAGTCACTAACTCAGGACAAGTTCGCGAGTTCGACGCATCTTCCCTAAAGTAATAGGAGGTATCTCAATCTACCGGGACTGACCTTTCGTTTTGTCTCTCTCCATTTTCTTGGCTGTCATCCACTCTTCTCACGTTTCAGCTAAGCAAATGACATCACTTTGTGCCTTAGGGAAACCACTGGCATCTTTCATCTGAGAAGGACCCAGCACTTACGTTTAATAGGTCAAGGCAAAGAGTGACAACTGTAGGAGACTCCAAACAGAGGACCAGATCTCCATCTTCACGAAATGTCTGGTTTACGTTCGAGTCCTGGTTAAACTCACCCTCTAATGCGGTTTCAAACTGGAATAAAGAAACCCCACTTAAACTATTGTCACGAGACGAGGCCCTCAGATCGAGCCGAGTCCACAGGAGATGTTCGGTTCTGGGGACGCAGAGCACGGCCCTCGACATCCTCTCACGCCTTTAGAGCCCTCAGCGTGCCAGTCTACACTCGAGAGGTCAGCGGCTGAAGTGGTTGACGAGAACAGCCGGCTGACTCGTTATTGCTGGAGGGGGAGAACACAAACACTTTCACTTTCCCATGTGGTAGTGGAGAGAGAGACAGCAGGTTACGGATGTGATCGACTCGCACCTCGGCAACACAACAGGCAAAATAGCTGTGTAGTTACAATGGAACTTTTCAAGGGATTTCTTGAGGTTTTCATAGAACTGGCTGTTTTGCGGCTGGGGCGTAATGGTTATTTCCTGAGTGCTTCTCTGACTGACTTCTTTTTTTATAAGGAGGGACGTGACCCCATCCTGAACCTAAATTACACAAGAACTAAGGCATTTTGCAACCATGGTGACATTCATGGCACCATGTGTTAATGTTTATATAAGTAAACCTTAAAGTAGTCTTCATTAGCAACTAATAATACAATCCCTGCCAAATAACATCAGAATCTATGTTCCATAGTGTTTCAATAAAGTTATGTTAATTATGTAATAAAAAAATCGAAAGGTTAATAATAACAAAAAAGTCTAAAAACTACACCTCATATCTGAAGGACTTCCAGGGTGGCCCACCGCCAAGCAAACGTCTCTCACAAAGACAAAAACACCCCATGAACCGCCTTTCCCTTTCGTCCTGCCATGTTTCCTCAGAGCCTGCAGTCTAGACCTCCCTTGCCGATGCTTGACAGGAAGTGACTCAGGCCTGCCCGAGTTCACTGGGTCCATGCAAGTTAATGACTGACAGACACAGCACAAATACGTTTCAGCTAACAGAACGGCCCTCGTGTTCTGTGGTATGTCTGTCTTCACAGATTGGAGACGTTGGAACTTTAAAGGATCTCACTCAAACCCAAGTGCTTCATTTTGCCTGAGCTCCTCAGTTAGAATAGGTGGGTAGCAACCCTGGACAAAACACAGTAACCTTTAAATGCTGAGCCTGAAATGAACACCAGAACAAAAACATACGAATTTACGCAATACCTGAGGAACTCGTACTGTGTGTGAAGGTTGCTTGTTTTAAGAGAAAGATTCATGAATCTCACAGTTCATTTATTTTCAAAAGAGCCTTAGAGAATGATGATGAATGAGAGAACATTGATTCACTCCTAAAATCAAAAAAGTGTCTATGTCTAATATTGTGATGCACCCTTAATGCCTATTTTTTATCCAGATGTGCACTGTATCAGAATTCCCTATTACAAGGTTGTTCTTTGAACCTGCCTGGATCAACTGAGCACAAGACCATTTAGAAATAAAACTCATTGAATATTGAATATTTTATATGGAAATCAAGATGAATCGGACAAAACGTTCCTTTGCAGGAAAAACAAACACATAAATCCTGCAGGCATTTCAGGAGTTGGAATGTTAATGCCAGGCCCACTAAGCTCATTACACTACCATATGATATACAAATGAGCAAAATATATAGTACAATAGAAGCCTTTATCTAACGAAAAACGCCTGGCAAATGGGGATGTCATTGTCGGGTTAAGCGTGCCAATAATTTTTGCCGCACCCCCTCTTAATTAGCGAAAGATGTTGACAGAAGCCTAAAATGCTATGCAGCGTATTCACATATGCGCGTGCGCTGGGCGCGCGCCGAACGTTCTGCCCGTCAGCCATGCAGAGCAGATTGCTGTCGGTTGCATGATTCCAGAGTTTCGCGGAGTTGCCCATGTATTTTGCGCCCATGTATTTTGCATGTGAGAAACCAAACAGGGAAAAAAAATCCCACCAAACAGAGAAAAGGCCGCGTTCTCGGATGAGCCTGCAGCTCTGTATAACAGCCGTGACCTGACTCTCTCTGTCCCTACAGCGGCTCATGCGTTCTTCAGAAACATCCAGAGGCCTGGGTCATCACTGTGGTCACCAGTAGTGTGGCATACTAGCATGGGGTAGTCTGATAAAGTTAGGTGTTTGAAGAAAAAAATAATATCTGTCCAAAACACAATAGCTTGTGAAAAATCTGGATTTTCTTATCAATGCTTACCAAACATCATTAATACTCAGACATGCATCGTTATAATTTTGAGATGATTTTCAGCCTCTGAACAAAGTTGCTTTTTCACACAGCGAGCACAGGAAGAACGTTACACATCTAGACTACATCAAAAACCACCTGTGCATATCTCAGAGGGGCCAAACCACATTCGACTCCACCCACAACACTTAACTTCACCATCCCCACCGAGCCTCTGACGAATCATGAAAACAGAATCTTGATTTATTCAGCGCTATAAATGTTGTTTACAGCTATATATGGAAAAGGTTACTCTGCAGGTTTCATTTGAGATTACAGCATCGTTTCCCTCCATAAAAAGCATTCCTATTTAGTCCACTGATCAGATTGGGGTTCCAAACAAGGTTAGTGCAAGTACTTCTGCATGAAGTGGTTCGTAAATGAAGAAACAGTATTTCCTGGCAAAAGGAAATATGCTAGGTATTGTAGTCCACAACATGAAGCAGAAACAACGCTGATTATCTGCTAATCTCTAATTAACCTTTATGTTCTGATTATTGCCACACTGTGCGACACACACTCGTCAAATAACACATTTTCCAGCCTAGTAGACTACTTTAGCAGATCACGCTTCATTAAAAACATACAGTCTTAAGGACCGCCGCCCGAACAACTGTTAAGAGGAAGGCTTGGTGAAAATCCTTGACGTAAGCCTTTTCCTTGATGAGTCATTACGTCAATAATTTAGGCTTTTAAACAAAATCAACTTCGCCCAGAAGCTAAGATGCAGAGCTCTTCTGAAAAACATCCCGATGCAGAACCCGCTCACCTAAACTTTCTCTCGTTCCCGTTCCTGCACGATGTTCTGCAAAGCGGCTTCACATGTTTCCTTTCGCGGTGTTTCGCAGACCCCTCGGTACACGCAAGAAAAAAAATGAAACGCGTGCGTTTACTTATTATTAACTGTTTATCTTTGTAACACTTGGGAAACGACTCCAAATCTGCGCCCGTGTCGCGTTAAAGCCGAAAGGCGTGCTGCACGCGCATCGCACTGTACGTTGGCGTCACGCCTTCTTCACACTGTTGACACTGGAGCGCTGACGTCATGCCATGCGCCCTGCAACAAAACATTCGGTGTTTTTCTGATTGTTCCTCGGTGATTTAAAATGTATCTGCAAAGTTTAAAATAAAGCTGTTTTCGGACAGTCCTTTTTAAAAGCATGCATTTAATTACTCTGCTACATTTAAGCATGTTAACAACTGTTTCGCGTTTCACTAAATATATACAATCCCAGGTTTATGATAGTTTCTCTATTATTTAATTATCTTAACTAATCGTAAGTCACACACAAAGTCAGAATAGCGAGGATTATTCCTCGTGGCGCAAGTACAGGTTTTTTAAATTTATAAATTTATTATGCGAGCGTAACCGGCCCACATACAGCCTAAAGAAGTAAACGTCAGACAGCACTTAATCTTTAATATAGCACTTCACCCCAAAGGAGTTGGCAAGCAATTATGAATTATCGGGTTGTCACAGCCGGCTCACGCATCTCTTTTGATTCCGATCCGAACAGTCCGTAATCTCAGTGTAAGGTTTAAAAATAACCATGACCGAGTCTCTAAATCGTAGAGTACCAAGTGCTCGTCACAGAAAACCTTAGAATACAGACAGAAAGCGTCTCAATTTCATATAGCCTACACTAGCACATGTAATGTAAGCATTATATTGTGTGTTAAATTATATTGTGTATTGTGAAGATTTCATGTATTTATTTTTACACAAATCATTACTCTGCCAAGAAAGTGACATTACGCATGGCAGCACGTAAAGACACTTTAACGGGAGGATGCATGTTAAACGTGTTGGGAGTCCTGCGGAATAGGCGAGCACGTGGTCAGCAGCTCGCGCTCCTCTCAAACGTTCCAATTGCGTTCCGACGTTCCAATGAGAGAAACCACGTTCGGTGCTGCGGACTTATAACGTGCTCGGCGCACTCAAGCGTGGCTTCCGTTCTCGCGCATCCCCGTTTGACCGGGTCCACACACACACAAAGAGGATCCGCCGGCAGGAATGCAGCCCCGTCCGGGCGCTGTTACCATGGGGAACCTCACTGTGTGATGGAGCGGGAGAGTCCACACTAAACGTTATTTCTGAGTGACATGTTTGCAGTTCAGGTTAGAGGTCTGCGCGGGACTGCTTTTGTAATCCCGCTCCCGCTTGTTTTAGTCCCGCTCCCGGCAAAAAATCGTTTGTTTTAATCCCGCTCCCGCCCGCACCTGCTTGTTTTAATCCCACACCCGCCCGCCACCTGCACATTTTTGTCGCCCCCGCCCGCAATCCTAATATGAATTGAATTAATTAAATTCAGTACTTGAAATTTTCTTATGTATTTATTAAAACAGCAATATATTGATGGATCGAGCTGTCCCATTTCTTACCACAGTCCAAACACATGCCGTCAGGTGACCAGGGTTGCCAGGTCCTACAAAAATATCCCGCACAAAGTCAGTGTAAACCCCCCCTTCAGAAGCCTAAACTAGCCCAAAGCCCAAAGTTGTTGCCGGGGGTGGCGAGTGTAAGCTGTCGTAGTTGTTTTCGTCCTGTTCCTTATGCATGGAAATCATTGCGTTGTTATTATTATAATTTTCTAGACTATTAATTTGCGGGATTTTTCTACATGTATATGCGGTCCCGCTCCCGCATCGCCTGGACTATTAAACTCCCGCTCCCGCCAGTAACAAATCAATTCTGTCCCGCGCCGCAAGATATTCTGACGGGACCCGCGGGATTACCGCGGGAGTGCAGACCTCTAGTTTAGGTCGTTCTTTTCATTAGAAACTGAAAAAGAAGTGATGAATGTTGTTGAATGAGCACTGTATGAATGCTTAATTTTAGAGCATTATTAGAGTTGATGTTTTAGCATTCACGTTAAGGACTGGTGGTTAAGTGCTTACTTAGCCATATCTAACAACACTCAAGGGCAGTACGAAATATTAAATATTAGACATAAAGAATACTGAACTTATTTTAAAGTACTACTCTGTGGCGTCCTGGAAGGCTTACGGCGCCCCCCAGTGGGAGAAATTTAGACCTGCGTATATTTTGCCTGAATTGCCATTATTTTCAAAAACATCATTTTGTATGAACTGTCAGAAGGTACACGGTGTGTTACGCCGTTTTTTAAACAACAAATGCAACTTATGAGCAATAAGTTCATTTAATTTGTATTTAAGACGATAATTTAAGGTGATAGGAAAACAGTTCTGGGTGGCTTAATGCTTATTTGTGGACTCATCAACAGTTATTTTTTCAAAACAAAATAACAAATCGAATGTGTAACATCCGCGGTAAATAAACTAAACATGTAAATAAAGTAAACGTAAATAAACTAAACTAATAATTATTATGAAAAAGAAACCTCCAGTTGAACACTAGTTCTCTTACATTGGATGGTGATGCAAGATCGAAAGAACGAAAGAAAGAATAAAACCTAATGAACCTAATTCTCCACTTAAATAAGGTACAAAATACCAAAGATGAATAAAAACTGTTAACGCAGCGTTTGCGTCAAAATCACGTGTGAATTCTCCCATCCAGTAGAGAGCAGTAACGATTCCTTGATTGTCGAAATACAAATAAACATCGAAGACGAATCAGAATTCACATAATGTACAAGACCACTTGACAATCCCGTGACTTGTATGTGGCGCACATTTCTGGGCGTGAATGGTTTGGAGATCAGACTGCACCCCTTCACTGACACTTCCGCACATTAGAGCTGTCTCTGATCTACACTTAATGGTCACACAGCAGTGTTGAGAAGACCCTGCCGCCAAAGGTACTTAACTTGTGTTATTGTTTTTATCCTTTACATATTAATTAGCCTTTATTGCTTTATTGTTTTCCTCTGGAGATGTTTGTTATTTTAACTCTTAGTAAACATAGCGAAGTAGTTATGGTTAACTCTTTATTGGCTTTATTTATAGCCCGACAGTGTTATTTTAGTAATAGATCGTTGCTTTCCCCACAAACTGATAATAATTGTGATAATAATTAGCGTTTAGTGTGATCTTTGTCTCACCCACAACAAGGCCATATTGATCCGATCTGTGCTTCTTACACTTGTTATAAGCTCAACAATTCTGACCTCCATATCACATTTAAGTAACATGGTTTTGTGGAGTTACAGTGGCCTGTTACCTTGGACACATTATGTAGGTCTACTTGGGCCTGTGTCTCATCTAGCTGCTGTAAAAGAGAAGTGGGTCGCTGAGATCAGCATAGCCCAAATGACCTGTGCAGTTTGATGAATTGCACAAAACAGGCCCATGTCTTTTCACGTTGGATAAATGTCATATGTCGCAGACCCATTATAGTTGCATATTTCAGGAGCATGCATAGCTATACAGCTACAAGATGCTCGTTTAATTGAGTATGTTTGTTTTTCAGTGCAATGAAAAAGATGATCTGGAAAGGTCTTCACGGTTCCAGAGTCAAGATTAGCACAAGACCCTTCACTGAGCTGTCTTACCTGGACGTGCTTCCAGAGGAATGGCGAGATTTAGACAGAAATCCTGCATCACTGGAGTCGCCCTGGGCCTTCTCATATTTGTCATAACTGTCATTCTGAAAAGCCTGACCCCAGATGACCACAGCTACATAGATGCCTCTCTGCTTGGGGTTTTGCCTCAGGAAAGCCAGAGAGATGGGCAGAGACATGGCCATTTGCAAGCAAACAGTGATGCGGAGACCCTCGGCAGAGCTGCAGACGCTGTGGACAGAGAGACCCAGGAGGAAAGGCTCGATGGAGAAGATGAAGATCTCCCCCCACCGAACTACAGCGTGCACGTCTTCTACTACACATGGTACGGAAACCCTCAGTTCGATGGTAAGTACATTCACTGGGATCACCCTCTCTTGCCACACTGGGACCCCAAAGTGGCTGCGGGCTACCCGACAGGAAGACATCAACCTCCAGATGACATCGGAGCCAGTTTCTACCCCTCCATGGGTGCATACAGCTCTAGAGACCCCTCAGTCATCATGGCGCATATGCAGCAGCTCCGAGCCGCGGCCATCGGTGAGATATCGCCTTGATGTACATAAGCGATGCGAATAATGCACTGTAACCACAGCAACTTTGCAAGTGTGCATACGAGATTTACGTTGTTGCTGTAACATGGTAACATGGTACCTCCGGGCCATGTAGGTGTTCTTGCGGTGTCCTGGTATCCACCAGGTATGAAAGACGACAACGGAGAACCGACTGATGACATCGTGCCTTTGATCCTGGATATTGCTGATAAATACCAACTGAAGGTAGAAATATGAGTGAGGACTGGAACTCTCAACACCGCTACACTCACTTCATCCAAGTGTCTGTAACTAATTATTCACTTTGACAAAATTCTCCTGTACAGGTAGTTTTTCATATTGAGCCATACAAAGGACGAGATGAAAAAAGCATGCTTGAAAATATCAAGTATATTGTAGACAAGTAAGTGTTACGCTAAATGTTTTATTCATGGACCTGCTTTTCAGTCACTCCTGCTTTGCAGTTGAATTTTTGATGTCATTTTGGTAACCTAAATGAGGGTTGGACTTTTATTCTTAAAATAAATAAATAAATAAATACATAAATAAAGGACCATGTCCCATGTCCCCTCTCTGTGGTGGACTTTAGCGTAGGTATTTCTGGAATATCTGCAAAACAAGGCTGCGTATCGTAAGTAGGCTGAGGCTGCGGTGAAAGAAAATTGTGTGTCTCAGCACCCGCCCAGTTCTTTGCACACCAATTTGCTGCATCAGTGTCTTTACCCTGAACTATTATTAAGCATCATTTTCCGTCCCACATAGGTATGGAGGCCATCCTGCTTTCTTCAAGCACAGATCGAACACTGGGAAACTTCTTCCTTTGTTTTACATATACGACTCCTATTTGCTAAGTCCAGACGTCTGGGCACAGTTGCTTAAGAGTGCTGGCAAGAGGAGCATTCGAGACACCCCGTACGACGGCGTCTTCGTCGCCCTGCTAGTGGAGGAGAAGCACAAGGAGGAGATATTGGCCGCTGGTTTCGATGGCATTTACACGTACTTTGCGACTAATGGCTTCTCCTACGGCTCCACCCACCGTAACTGGAAGTCCATTAAGGCGTTCTGCGACAGCAACGATCTGATTTTCATACCTAGCGTAGGCCCTGGTTACGTCGACACCAGCATTAGGCCTTGGAACACGCAGAATACGCGGAACCGCATCAATGGGAGATACTATGAGATCGCTCTGGGTGCGGCGCTGGACACCAGGCCAGAGGTCATCTCTATAACGTCATTCAACGAATGGCACGAGGGCACTCAGATTGAGAAAGCCATTCCTAAAATGGGGAGGAAGGTTGGTTACTTAGACTACCTACCTCATAAACCTTCTGTGTATTTAGAGCTTACACAAAAATGGGCACAGAAATTCAGGGAAGAGCAGTTGAAATGGCGACCGTGACTACGTAGGTAGATTACCATTCAGTAATATATGGGACTTGATGAATGTCAAGACATTTTTTTTGTCCCAAGTACATTGCATTGATACTGTGATGAATGTCTCCATTGATGTATATGTCTCCATTGTCGTGATTGACATATATACTGGTTAGGACATACAGGTACAACTTGTATACAAAATCAAGTGCTTTGGGGTGTATTAAGCTTTTATAATAATTTTTATAATTTATAATAATTATTATTTATTTCCATTTGCATTAAGGTTAACATTAAGATATTATTCTAACACAATACTCTGACCTTCAAAATCTTCCCATATGGTCACAACGATTGCTTCATCAGCCTGGCCATGAATATATTGCTCAATAAAATAAAGAAAACACAAAAATAACACATCCAAGATCTCAATTAATAAAATATTTCAGTTGAAAATCTTTATTTATTGCATAGTGGAATGCGTTGAGAACAAAGTAACAAAAATGATCAATGTAAATCAATATTATCCCATGGAGCTCTGGATTTGAAAACGTGGAAAATCAAATGACAGGCTGATTCAACTTCAGTGAAAATTTCTCAAGACAAGTTAAAATGAGGCTGAGTAGTGTGTGTGGCCTCCACGTGCCTGTATGACCTCCCTACAACACCTGGGCATGCTCCTGATGAGGCGACGGATGTTCTCCTGAGGAATTTCCTACCAGACCTGGATTAAAGCGTCAGTCAACTCCTGGACAGTCTGTGGTGCAACGTGACATTTGTGGATGATGTCCCAGATGTGCTCGATTGGATTCAGGTCTGGGGAACAGCAGGTCAGTCAATAGCATCAATGCCTTTGTCATGCAGGAACTGCTGACACACAAGGCCACATGAGGCCTAGCATTGTCATGAATCTGAAGGAACCCAGGGCCCACTGCACCAGCATATGGTCTCACAATGGGTCTGAGGATCTCATCTCAGTACCTAATGGTAGTCAGGGTACCTCTGGCCAGGGGTGCAACTACATACATTCTGAGGTGTATGCAAACATACTATCGGTACCCCCCCCCCCCCCCCCCCCCCCCCATGTGTCCAGATCTCACTTATTCATGCACTTATAAAATACAAGAAACATATTGTACACTTTTATTGTGTAATTTCATTACATATTACAGCAGGTGATCATCTCAAACATCACAAACAAAACGTAAAAATATGTAACAGGATACTCAGCTTGCTAATGGAGCTCTCAGCAGATGCAACGGTCAGAGGCATGGTCAGGAGTACTGTAATAATCTGGCCTACCTGCTGTCTTTCAACCACTTTGAGAAGCTTGTCTTCATCCCTACATCACCTTTTTCCATCTCCTTCTTCCGTTTTCCGTTTTGTGCCACCAGAGAGCTTATTTTCTGCCCCTCCGTCTTGAACACCCTGCAGGTGCGCAACGATGGGAAAAAAAACGAACTGATTAGGGGTACGCCGGTTGTACCTTAGTCTAATATTGTTTTTTGCGCCACTGCCTCTGGCTAGCACGTGGAGGTATGTGCGGCCCTCCAAAGATATGCCTCCCCACACCATTACTGACCCACTGCCAAACCAGACTCTGTCATGTGCTCAGTGTGAACCTGATCTCATCCATGAAATGCACAGGGCGCCAATGGTGAATCTGCCAATCTTGGTGTTCTCTGGCAAATGCCAATCTCCCTGCACGGTGTTGGGCTGTTAGCACAAGCTCTACTTCTTGGGCGTTGGACCCTCATACCACCCTCATGGAGTCTGTTTCTGACAGTTTGAGCATGGATATTAGTGGCCTGATGGAGGTCATTTTTCAGGGCTCTGGCACTTCTCCTCCTGTTCCTCTTTGCACAAAGGAGGAGTTAGTGGTCCTGCCAGGTTGTTGTCTATGTCTCCTGGTGTACTGCTCCATACTCTGGGCACTGCTGACAGACACAGCAAACCTTCTTGCCACAGTTTGCATTGATGTGCCATCCTGGATGAGCTGCACTACCTGAGCAACTTCTGTGGGTTGTAGACACCGCATCATGCTACTTCTACGGTGAGAGAACTGACAAAATGCAAAAATGACCAAAACAACAGCCAGAAAGAATGAGAACAGAGAAAAGGTCTGTGGTCACTACCTGCAGAACCACTCCTCTATAGGGGGTGTCTTGCTAATTGCCTCTCATTTCTACATGTTTTCTGTTCATTTGCACAGCAGGTGAAATTGATTTACAATCAGTGTTGCTTCCTAACTGAACACGTTGTTTTCACAGAAGTGTGGTTGACTTGGAGTTACATTGAGTTGTTTAAGTGTTCCCTTTATTTTTTCAGCAGTGTATATGTACAGTACAGGCCAAAAGTTTGGACCTTCTCATTCAATGTGTTGAATGAACACTAGAATATAAAACATGTTTTCAGTTATTTCACCCGTTTTTTTGTTATGTACATAACTCCATGTGTTCATTCATAGTTTTGATGCCTTCAGTGCATCTACAATGTAAATATGGAAATAAAGAGAACACATTGAATGAGAAGGTGTGTCAAAACATTTGACTTTTACTGTAACTATTGTAATAGGGGTGAAACGGTACACAAACTTCACTGTTTGGTTCACACCATGGTATGGACCCCACGGTTCAGTACGAATTCCGTATGGTTGGGGGAAAAAGGTGTTCTATTCGAAACAGCCTACATACTACTACAGCCTACTACATACTACTCTCTACTACATACTACTCCTACTACATACTGCAGCAAAAAGAGGGCTGCTGTTTGTGATATGTTGGTGTAGAGCGATAAAGAAATCGTCTGCATTACTTACTGTATCCACTACACCACAGTCATACTAGTGTAAGTAAGTGTGCTCCTTCAGGGAGAGCTGGACAGGAGCAGGAGAGAAAAAGCGAATCATACCATTTGCGAGGCAGTTCCTTTGTTGTTGTTGTTTAAACGTATATTGGTTTGAGAGTTTGTAAGTTCACAGGCTCGATGGCAAAATTCATTAACGTTGAATTTCAGTGTTGGACAAGAATGAGTTGATCGCAAAATCTTGAAAATATTTATATTAGTTATTTTAGTTAAGAACAGCAAAACCAAGCAGAATCCCACTCTCTCTTTTTCTTCCCTCCCACACTACCTCTCACCCCTAACTGATCAACCTAAGAGGTAACAGGGGGAGTAATAAAAATGGAGGGATCATACCCTGGGTTGTAGGTATGGTCATGAACACTGGAAGTGCTGACGTAGAGACAGGAGCAGAGAGTGTGACATTCACACTAACGTTCTCCGTCTCTGAGTGTGTGAACTGACTGAAGACATGTATGCTGACTTTTCATTTTCAAATCCTCGCATGTGGAGGGGTCAGTGTGACATGGAGTCTACCTTAGCGTGCCCAAAATTCCCGATCATATGTGGACCAACGTCTGTCTAAATATGGCTGGCATGAGCAACAACAACCTCTTTGTTGTCATCATTCATCTGAGACAAAACACATCCAGTTGCTGTATTGGAAGCATCAGTGATGAGAAGGTGCTTAGCGAAGTTAGGATATGCCAGAATGGGAGACTGAGTAAGTGCATGGCGGAGAGAATCGAATGCTCTGCGTTCAGTGTCTGCTTGCCTTTCTGTGTCATTTTTGCAAAGTGGAGTATAAATTGTCTGTAATAAGAGCAAAGGCCTTGAAACGCTCTGACTTCAGTTGGGTTTTCGGGGATGGGTCAGTCTCTCACTTTCTGTGTGTTCTTGTGGTCAGGCTGACAACCTGCTGAAGAAAGAATGCGCCACAAAGAATGTCACTCGCTGCACTTAGTTTCAATTTCAAATTTACGGCTTAAGCGTTCAAAAACCCCTCTTAAGTGCTCGATGTGTTCTGGAAAATTCTTGCTGTACACAATGATTTCATCTTTCATCATATTTTTCAAGATAGACCCCATAAGACCAACTGCATAAGATGCTGGAACATGGGAGGGGATCACATGGGTTCACTAAACCCATAAGTATCACGTGAAAATGGCAAATAGAGCAACATTTACCCTGTCTTGTTCATCAAGATGCACTTGCCAGGACTTGCCTGTCCTGGGTAAGGAGTGAGCATCCCTAACTGTGATAGAGTTCAGCCCTCTGTGATCAACACAAAAACACCACGTGCCATCTTTCTTTTTTTTTCAAACCATACACACAGGAGCTGCCCATAGACTGTGACTCACCTCAACAACACCCTTTGCTATCATTTTGTCAACTTGTGACCGAATTACCTCTTGCGTTTGTGGCAAAGTGCGATAAGCACGTTTCCTAATTGCCACCTCAGAATTAGTTTTCATTTTGTGCTTATCTAAATCTCTTCTGCCAAACTCAGTTGGACCTTTACTGAATGTATCACTGTAGGACAGCAGAGCACCAATATCAGTATGTTGATGTTGTACGTTGTCCACATTTAATATCGTAAGGGAGTAGGTGGAGTAGACCCATTGCACACCGATACGGAATGTGTAATGTCTTCTTCATTTACTGTTGGAAACTGACCAAGAGTTGCATACAGGTTCAAGCACCACCGGGCTGTTTGTAGGACTCATCACAGGCACCATTATAAGAGCGTGTTCAGCTGCACTTAGTGTCCGGGCCACAGCAGTGCCATCTATATTGGAAAGACGAAGCTCGAGAACCCCACAGTAACCATCTGTATTGCCTGAGGTACAAGCAAAGTCAAACAATGCATTCCAAAGTGTGGAGGTATGATTATGCTCATGGATATTTGAGCTATATTTTGAGCTCTCTGGCACGAGTTGGTTTGCGTACAGTAGTGGGAAGTTCTGGTCGTAGAGGCAGGACGGTGCTGCATCAAGGTCTATGGTGTTGCTGAAGAAAATCCCAGCCAAGTATGATGCCATGACTCACATTTCTAATGACCCGCATGTCATGTTGTAAGGTAAGTTTACCCAGTGTCATAGTAACCCGCATAAATTATCCAAACTTTGGCCTGTCACTGACTTGGACAGAATGAAATTCTTTTGCATAGGTAGTTTGATTAAAAAGGAGATAGACGTTTGTGTGTTATTGTTAATGCAAGAGATACTAGAGACAGTGTCTAACATGATGTGCAGGTCAATACCTTCAACAATGCCTTTTATGTAAGCAGTGAACATTTCCTTAGCAGTGGTAGTGGTGTCACCACATTACAGCTGTACTGCACAATGGTTATTTGGCTCAAAGTTGAAAATATCAAAAATTGTAGTCCTTTGGTTGGTTGGTATATGTTTGAAAGTCCATTTTGTCATGTTCGTCTCTGCAACGTCTGGTGTAATCTGTACTGCAATGTGAAGAAAGTGAAGAGGGCTCAGGTACAGAAAAAATTAAGCAAAATAATAAATTATTTCCATAGGCCTATTCTAAATTCAGAATTAGAGCCATACATTCTAATTATTTAAAATGGTGTAATTAAATGCCTGTGTTCTACAATATCCCCAGAACCTTTAATACAGCGCTTTATTAATTTCCTGCATTTGAGTAATGTTTATGAGTAATATAATATACATTTGTGGAATAAAACATTATGATATACTGGATATTCTTGCTTTCTCCCTCTCCACCGAACACGAAGATGTCTTCATGGGACTGGCCACCAACGGGTATCTCATTGAATTGTCTCCCTGATGAATTTATATGACACATCGCAGCTCTAATATTTCCCACAGTATATTTTGCGATCAGTTTTTTTTATGATCAGGTGTTGTTTCCCAAATCTGCGCATACATCAGATATGTGGTGCTGTGCCGCTTGGTCGGGGTGCAGACCAGTCTATGCTTCACAGAACCGCATTGACGGTAAACACCAGAAAGGTAACTGGCGCATGTGCGGCCGGTGAGGACGTCGTTTCACGGCGCATCACACGTTTATCCTTTCAAGTGTCGCGTTTGCTCATTTCTTCGGCGTATTTTCAATAGGCGCAGTTTTGATGTCTTGATACACCGAAATCTCTATTATTTACGATTCAAAGGACGTCGCTGTATCAGCTGATAACCAAACGCGAAGAGCATGGGTTCGGGTCCTGTCGAGCCCTGCTCTGTCAGATACCATCCTGCCATCACTGGGGATTTGTGTGAGCTGTGTGGAGCACACAGGCCGGGATCTACAATGAAGAGAGCAGCATGATGATGGTGTATCGCAATTAGGCTTCGTCGGTCCTGGGAATGGTGAGTGATGTTTTTTTCACCGCTATATGACCAAGGTTACCTGCTTGAAATCAGCTTCGTGCGAAAAGGAGCACGGCTGACATCCCTTCTGCGATTCCTTTCACACACAAATGCTGAACACAGAATGGTTCAGTGCCTACTATCATCTATACTATACGACTGTTTCAATGTGTCTGTGGTTTCTAAGTCGTGTAAATAAGTAAAGGGGCGAGCAGGCACGTTCTTGCGACCTTTTTGACTACGATGCGGTTTTGCTCAAAACTGGAAGGCGGTTAGATACACTAAGGTGGTTAGATGGATAAAAAAATCATATAGGCAATATGGGCAAAGACATGCCAGCCGATGATGTCAAACATGTTATAAAGTACTATAAGTGACCTTCAATATCACCTCATAAAATAAATGTTCAGTGTGAGTGATAGCCTACCTTTTGACAAATTTCAGATCTGGTCTGACAATAAAGTATTATTATCATCATCATCACCATCATTTTATGGATAGGCTCTGTGTTGAGGACGTATGGGTTCGGATCGGAGACTGGGCATGTGATTCCATTAACGCTCTCTGAAATGTTTTTTATCGCGTAATGAAAACGAACTACAGTGAAATATACTCACTCCTCCGAACACATTGTTAAATGGTTTTCCTCCCATGGTCGTCTCCTTTCCCCCCCAAAACACGTGAGCGCACTTGGCTACTACCACCCATGCGACTCCCACTGCATGCCCTAAAAAATCACCATAGCCTACACTTAAAACGAGCCTGTCTATTTACGGAACAGCAGTTTAGGACCTTTCTATATTACCTAGCCGGTTAATTTTACAGTATAAATATACAATATATGCAAATATACATTTTTACCAGTACGTTTCCAATACGCATTATAATGTCTGCGATAAATGGAAATTATGCAAGAGAAGGGAAATATAAAAGTACAAAATTGAGGATTGTACATGTCCAAAACACTGAGTTGCTGCATCCACTACAAATATTACATTTCAGAACATTTTATTTAAGCTTAGGTGTTTCTCTGATCAAGACATTGCACAAACGCATTGTTTCTGTTTCATTCCTTTCTTCTACCAGCATGAGCATCGACTCAGTGTTATTTTCTAAGAGGTCTTGGTGTGAAAGGCACACGCGCCTTTAAAGACACCATTTGTTTAGGGCTTGAATTTGTATCAGTGTCTCAATCTGTGTCGAGATCTCAAATACCAAACCGGTGCAAGAAATGAAAAGCCTTGCTGGTCTTATAAGCTCGGGGAAGATGTGTCTGATTAAAGATGTGTCTGATTAAAGACATGTCTGATATGTTTGATTAAACTGGGGACGCGGCACTCAAGGTGAGCTGCTCGTCCCCCACGGTCCTGTTTGTTGTTATTTGGAAACGTCTTCAAGAAGCAAACACCCCCGAGCCCGTAGGTGGGCCAGTCTCACAACTGTCCTGCAGGTGGCAGTGTTCTCATGCATTAAATTTGAACATGCAAAATTAAAACGATGCAATACCTTTATGTCTTTCGTGATTAGGTAGGTCAATTAATTTAGTCTTTCAGTCACTGAGTTAAATATTACGCTAGGATTTTTATGTATACTGTGGACTGTTCTGTGTTGTGGGGTTTTACCAAAAAAATGAAGTAATTATTTCATTTTTTCAAAGGGACCCTCGCTGAGAAAACCTGTTTCGACTGCTGGACCACCTGGAGATTCAAATGCTTTTTAGCTCTTCGTAGCTATTTTTATTTATTTTTTAACCATTAAAAAGGCGGAATATCTGATACATAGCAGCTGATTCACAGCATCATTTCTGTTCCTGAATAGCAGCAAACCTACCAGGTAAAAAACACAAACCCTGATATTCCACACATTTGATACAGCACCATGGTTGAATATGTGCACCTGTGAATGTGTGAATGTCACTCCTCATCCTCATAGCCATGTCTTTGTTTCCTTTCATGTCTTTTGAAGGCCAGAGTATGCCATCTGCACCAACTCACAGAATTCTACGACCCCTTCTGCTTGGCACATTCTTACTGGGCTGTTTTGTGACTGTGTTTTTGATGTACATCAAACCATCTACTAGCTGGTTGTCGGGCCCTGTTGAATCTGAAACCTCCACTGCCCGAGTCAAGAGCCTCCTGTCCAACAGAAGTGACCAGAACCAGACTGTAGTGCTCGTCTGGCTATGGCCGTTTGGCGAGACCTACGACCTGAACGTCTGCAGCTCCCTGTTCAACATCGACGGCTGCTTCATCACCGCCGATCGGACCCTGTACAACAAGTCCGATGCGGTCGTTATTCACCACAGGGACATCAGCGCCGACCTGTCCAACATACCTTCTCCGTATCGACCTCCTCTCCAGAAATGGATCTGGATGAACCTCGAGTCGCCGTCGCACTCCTCCCAGTTGCCCGGGATTGAAAACTTGTTCAATCTGACTCTGAACTATCGTCAGGATGCTGACATTGAAGTGCCTTACGGAGCCATTGTCGCAGCTCGCGGGGACGAAGACTTTGTACCACCGAGCAAGAACAAGCTCATTTGTTGGATTGTGAGCAACTGGAACCCAGACCACGTGAGAGTGAAGTACTACAATGAACTGTACAAGCACATTGAGATCCACGCTTACGGCCAGGCTTTCGGTGAGTACATATCCGACCAGGACTATTTCCCCACCATAGCCAGCTGTAAGTTCTACTTGGCGTTTGAGAACTCCATTCACAAAGACTACATCACAGAGAAGCTGTACAACCCTCTCTCTGTTGGCACCGTTCCGGTGGTTCTGGGCCCACCCAGGGAGAACTATCAGAATTTTGTGGAGGGCGACGCCTTCATCCACGTCGATGACTTCTCCTCTCCGAAAGAGCTGGCCGACTACCTTCTTCTTCTGGACAAAAATGAGGAGCTGTATCTGAGGTACTTTAACTGGCGCAAACATTTCAAGGTGAAGAAGGCCTACTTTTGGGCCGAGCACACATGCCTGGCCTGTGATTACATCAGAAGGCACAATGAGTACAAGACGTTTAATAATCTTGACAAATGGTACTGGGGTTAATCTAGTTACTACAGATAACTACAGATGTCTTCAGGTCACCTGAATGAACGATTCAATGGCAAGTTTGGTCTGATTATCTTCAAATGAGGGACTGCCTCTGGCTGCACAGACTGGTCAGTTTTAATTTTATAAAATGGTCCAAAGTAGACATTAATTTATTTTGGTGGTTTTAGTTCAGATCATCCTCCATATATATTAATTTTGCACTTGAAGAGCATATTTTATTAAGCGATAATGTTTGCTACTGTATTTTTTCTTAATGCCTTTTTATTTAACATATTTCATGAGAAGTCCACTTGTCAAATGTTATTCAAAATGGCATCACACATGCAGTACGTCTGTTCAAGACGCATGACATCGCTGATGTATTCCAGAGAAAGTAGTGATAATTGTTGAATATGAACTATTTGTACATTATTTATTTCATTCTGATATTGTGTAGCTGTTAGTATTTGTCGGTCATCTATGCAGACACAGAAGCCATGTGTGTAGTCCACCTGCTGTAAAGTGTGCAGTGTCTATTTTGAGAAAGTCTGCCTCTCACCTTTTTCATAAAGGATGTAAGGATGTCACTTGAACTGCCTTTGTCACGCACGGCATTGTTTTACCTTGCTTGGGACTGCATCACAGCACTGTATATTTCCTCATTTGAAATATTTAAATGTTGAAATATTTTAATATTTAAATCTCTTGTCAAACAGATGGTAATGTGGTGACTTATGAGCCCAAGTTGGACGTGCATATGGTAGCCTGTGGGACCACTGTATCCACACACCTACAAATCATCTTTCAGCAATGGCTACCATATGGGCTCGGTGCACGATGTGTCTCTGTTTCAGTCTCTGTTGGTGGGATTTCCATGGTAATTCCACAGATGACTGTATTCAATGTTCTTTTCATGTATATTTAAATTTATTGTAGATATTGTTTTACAGGTGTGGCTCTACAAGAAATAAATGTTGGGAGATGAGTGGTGGGTGGGGTGGTGGGGTGATGGGTTGAAGGGGGGGGTCGGGGTGATGGGGTGATGGGGTTGAGGGTGGCACGCTAGGTAATAACCATGAATGTAAGCTCAGCAAACTTGTTTTGTGCCAAAGGTTTAATTTACATTGGAGCTGAAAGCGTAAAGCACTTAGAGAGAAATACGGAGACGGGGCACATGTAAAACATACTGCCTCGCACTCTTCAGAAGACAATGTGAGACGTGATTCATATGACGAGGCTTTTGCTCAGTTTTAATTCCCATTACAAGCAATTGAGAAAGCCGGTCCAGGCCAACAGAGCTAACACTGACACTGACACCCCACTTTTTGAATGTTTGCTTTTTTCTCTTTAATGGAACAACATTGCAACCAATTATGTAGCTGTGTATCAATTATATTATGGAGTTCCTTTGTTACAGGTTCCTCGCTGCAGAAAATATTACAAAATATCAGTTTTCTTAACTTTCGTATTCTAAATGTGAGTTTTAACAGAAGCTTATGCTTTGTTAACAATGCTTTTGGGTTCACTATATACGTACAATGTTTTTATGGTTGCCCAATGTCAAACTTGTGTGATCAAATCTTACATGAACCTTTTTTTTTTTTTTTAGAAACACAGATGCCGTTGCTACAAATGTGCTGTACACAACAGAATTCTCTGATCAATCTTTAATATTTGTACAGTAAGAATAAGCTGTGATCACTCAATGTGTATGTACTGTAAATAGCTGTGTGAGGATGTCTAACCTGTAGCTGTCAAATACTGTGAGAACAAATGAACGCACTGAAGCATGATGTAGGAAGTGGGCCATCAAGAAGGTCCTTCGTCAGAGGACGAGAGGTGGAGGAGAAGAAAACTCTGGCGTCGTAGAGAGGAGCGGACAACGAACCGGACAGGATGTTCTCCGACGTGGCAGTGTTCCCAAGGAAAATGTGAAAAGCTTGGGGATTAGTCCTAATCCCCTTGACACTCTCAAGCTGAGACCTTCCAGAGGATATTCAGCTGAGAGCCGGCACATCCACCTGTGTCGTAGCGTGCGTCGGTCGTATGCTGACTCGTACTGAGTAAGTGTCAGAAGTGACATGACGAAAAAGAAGGGAAGGGAGGAGGGGACTTTTATTTCTACATTTCTGTTTGTATAAGAACACACTTCTTATGTGAAACTGAGGTTGCCTCCTGACTATATTCATGGAAAGCATTTGTACTGTTTCATTGTCTTTTCTATCTATCTATCTATCTATCTATCTATCTATCTATCTATCTATCTATCTATCTATCTATCTATCTATCTATCTCTCTCTCTCTCTCACTCTCACTCTCACTCTCACTCACTCTCTCTCTCTCTCTCACTCACTCACTGTCTCCAGCGTTTGCTGTGAGATCCTGGTTCCCTTTAACAAACAGTCTTTGTATTTTGAGTGCGTTTGCGCTGTGTGTCTGCTGGGTCATGCATTTAGGCTGGTGACACAGAGTATTTCTCTATGCATTATGGACTCCAGTTTGAAATGACCTACATTCCCTATGTGCAAAAGGACTGGAAGGTGTTTTGAACCAATCATTGCAAAATATTCTGCCAAAACATTAATTTGCCAAATGATTTATTGTAGACGTCTGTTAGTGTCATGAAAATAAAATGACTTAATTAAATTGCACATGTGTACCACTGTGTGGTGTGAATAAATATTAACACATAAAAACTGCACAGTGTTTCCTGAATACCAAATTACCTTATTCCCTTAGGGAAAATAAGGCTACTATTTTGCTCACTGGAACTCTTAACTGTCTTATTAGCTCATACGCATTCAAGACTTGTACATCCACACACTGCTTATATAATTTGCATTTAAATGGATTCGTCTCAGGCCTTAGCCAATCCAGGTAAGATCTAACAGTAGAAACCTGAGCTCTCCGGCTTCAAGCCCACGGTACCTTCATTGACCCAGTCGCGGCTCGTAAGGTTTAGAGGACGCTAAAAATAGGTTTTTGGTGTTGAATTTCAACGTGTAGCAGATTATAGTCCTCAGTACAATCACAGTCCAGCAGTGAACGCTTCTTCAGGCACAGCTAAGCTGGTATAAATAGCCAACCACATGCGCTGTAGGTTGACGTCTCCAAGGGGACAATGGCGCTATGCTAACCGTTAAATCCACCGGCTGTCGTTTGTAACTCTGCGGGTACGTGATACTCTGGCATTTGAAGTTGTCCTCTTGAACCAACGCGTTTATTTGGTCAACACTAAGGCCTCTGTCACATCGCCATGGATGCCTGCTTCGTAATAAATCTACATGTCAAATTACATAGCATGATAGAGCATGATACTGTTTGTGTTGTTCGGGGATGGGGTTGATAAAGACCTAAGACTTTTGTACCTGCATAAATGTCAGGGACTAAGAATCCCTTTAAATCTAATGGATTGTATTTTGAGACCTGTTTTCTGTAAATAAAAGTATTTTTTCTGCCACTGCCACTGTTAGTCTGAATCTGGGCCCTGATAGCACTGCCATTTAGAATTTCTCAATTGAAAGACAATGTAGCCTACATAGATAAAATGAGTGTTTCTTTTTAGCAAACTCCCTAAAGGGGTTATCATATCCAGATTCCCTGAAGCAAACTTTCCACAGCAAACTCTCCCAAACATCTTTTCATTTCTTAGGACTCAGGAGGCCACGCAGTCAGCATGGTTTGTCAGAGAAAGCTGCATTATTGCTTCAGAATGGCAGTGTGCATTAGGAGAGTCTGGCCTTGCGCCCACCGTGAGATGATAAGCTCGCTTGCCTCCCCCTACAAAGCCCTACCACACTGTCCCACAGTGACTCCATGGGCAGCTCTGGGGGGCCTGGGGGTCTCACTGGTTGTTCTGGGTCTCGGAGGGGGTGTATGTTTCTGCAAGATCACAGGGTTTCACGACTGCGCCTCCCCGCCTAGTCTTCTCCTGAGTATATTTTGTTCCAGCAGGAGGCCTCCCGCGTGGAGACGGCTGGGTAAGGCTACCGCCCCGCTGGGTAAGGCTACCGCCCCGCTACGTGAGACCAGCCTGGGTCTTGGTCAGTTGTCACAAAGAGGCCCTTCCCGATTTCCTGCCGACAGCCCCATTTATGCTGTCAGCACCAGGTTAAGCAGCTGTCGTTCTTGTGAATCACCGTGCTGTTAGTCGGAAGCCTTTAAAGCATTGATTTCTCACACTTGTCATCACATGGGGTTCAATTATCAGTAGGAACAGACCGACACCTTCCTCACAAACGTAACAATTACCTTGTACCTGTTCTGACTGAGGTAGAGCTAAACTGGTGTCAGGCACTGAAATCAGCTGAAGGTTTCATCATACAGAGTCTCTCATAAAGAAACAGCCTCTTTACATTTCAACCTTTAAAAATATCAGTAGAGATCAGCAAAATGTTGCCTTGCCTATTATATAATAGCTAAAAATATCCTACTTAAATCATTGATATGTTTCTGCATATCAAAGCGATGCTCTTTTTCACTCTTTGGAGAAAACACACACACACAAAGATGAACACATGATGTATTGGTAGCACTGATGCCTAGTAACTTTGACTGTGTATGTTTGTTTATTGTGGAAGGGGCTACCAGCTACCCACAAAGATTAATTGGATGACAGCTGCATGACTTGTCTGAGCTAAAAGGCCTCTTGCGATGGATCAAAATACGAGTCCACTCACAAACATAGCAGGTGATGCTGACATTAGTGATGCGTGTTAGAATGAAGACACGGATGCTGGAAGAGCAGGAGGACATAGATAATAATGCCAAGAATTCCTAAAGGAGGCCGTGTTCCTCTCCGCCGTAACTGGGCAAATGACATCCCTGGGTATAGGCAAGATGGATGACGCTCTTGAACCACCGCTCTTCCTGTGCTATTTTTACCCACAAACCCCTTATCCAGCTAAAAAAGGTACGACTACATGCTCAAAGATTCATTTTTTTAAGTAGCTGGATTTGGTTCACAACTGAAGAGCCAAGCACCGAGATAAAGATGTCCGCAGGTCTCAAACACTGCAATCAGTCCGGGGTAGGTTTAATTACCAAATCAACTGGCCACAAATGCTTTCTTTGATGAAGTGTCATGTTTATTCAGCCATGGTTGGATGAACTGAAAGATGGCCCCTCGCTAGGAAATCTGGCTCGCCGGAATCAGTTCACAGCTACGAAGCTCAGCCAAGCCAAGACAGTGGAAGCGGTTACTATGACGCTTGGCATCCAGTACGTCCCCGGCAACTGCCTGCGGGCTCCTCTACAGACCCAGACGGGCACTGAGCATCTAGACACTCAGCCCAAATGTCAAATAGAGCAGTAAGTGACAGGTTAATACGCTCATGAGTAAAGAAAAAAGAAAAATCAAACCCTTTTTTACGCTATTACACTACTTTGAGTTATAGCTCTAGAAGATTTACCTACAAACCGAACCGATGCAAGGAAAAATACATATATATACATAATTTATTTCAGTGATTCAGCACACTTTCCTGCACATACATTTTCACACACCCACCTATACACACACACTGGCCACAAGTGGGCGAACTCCCATAAAAGGTGCAGATATGTGCAGCTTGCTTATTCTCCCTGGGGATTCCAGCTAATAAGGGGAATAGTATTTATAGGGGGTCTTTTCGTTGTGTCCTGTTGATCCCATCCCACCCCACGCCTGGTAGTCACTCTGCAAGTCTCCACTTGCACCACTTCTGAACTGCCCAGCACTGCACTGAAGGTACAGTTTTACTCACTATGCTCGATCATCCTCTGTTGCCAAACATTTGCAGTTTCCAAGATGTTGCTGTAGGCATCTCTGCAGTCCTCTGCACAACAAGGTTTCCAAGAGAATAGCCCTTCATGGTGTGGCTAGAAAACAGCATGTGCATGTTTGCTGAGGTTTCCTGATGTGCTAACGTTTTTACGGCCCTGTTCATTGCTCCTCAACAGCGGGTCGTAAACAGCAATGTCCACTGAACGATTTGACTGCCATTACTGCAAAGACTCTTTGCTTGGCAAGAAGTACATTTTAAAAGAAGACACGCAATACTGCACCAAGTGTTATGAGAACCTCTTTGCCAACTCCTGTGAAGAATGCTCTCTGCCAATCGGATGCAGTTGCAAGGTAAGAGAGAAACTTTTAAACACACCCTGCCTTCTGCATCTCAACACATCCTCTAGATTTGCCCTCACAATAACAAATGGCAAATAAATAGGAACTAACACAAACACTTGTCACAATCATTATTCCCTCTGTAAATGGAAGGACCTGTCGTACAAGGATCGCCACTGGCACGAGAGCTGCTTCATGTGTGCCAAATGTGGGCGTTCCTTGGTGGAGAAAGCGTTTGCAGCTAAGGACGAGCTGCTCCTCTGCACGGAGTGCTACTCCCATGAGTACTCCTCAAAGTGTGCCACCTGCAAGAAAACCATCATGCCAGGTAGCATGCACTGACCCACACGCTGACCTACACAGCGCGCCATTGTCATCAATCATTTAAGGTCCTTTTTCCATTCCAGTAGAATGCATGATGCTCACGGATGGTTTATGATGTCATATGATGTCATGTGATGCTCACGGATGGTTTATGATGTCATATAATATCATGTGATGCTCACGGATGGTTTATGATGTCATATGATGTCATGTGATGCTCATGGATGGGTTATGATGTCATGTGATGCTCACGGATGGTTTATGATGTAGGTTTAAAGTGCTTACTAACTTCCTGGTGATTTGTTATGTGTACTTGAGCTGGGAGAACATTAACATTTACAATGCAGAGGCAGTGCAGGACCCGAATTAGGTGTTAGAAAAATGCACTGCTATCAAATCGAAGTGTTGCCAATTCCCGCCTTGTTCTTAAGTGCAGCTGTATGCGTTTGGGTTTGGGCTAGGCTCACGGAAAATGGAATACAAGGGGAACAGCTGGCATGAGACCTGCTTTCTGTGTCAGCGCTGTCAGCAGCCAATAGGAACCAAGTCCTTCATCCCCAAAGATAACAGCTACTTCTGTGTTCCCTGTTTTGAGAAGCAGTTTGCCTATCAGTGCTGTGCCTGCAAAAAAGTGAGTGATGCAGTATGCATACACATAACCACAGAGACTGAGAGGAATATACACCCACTGCTATTTGATATCAGTATATAGCTGTGACTAACAGTGCGAACCAACTGATTGCAGTATGAGTCGAAATCATGTGTGCGTGCTTTCTTAAGGCCATTACTACTGGCGGGGTCACTTACCATGACAGCCCATGGCATCGAGAATGTTTTACCTGCATCGGCTGCAAGAAGCAACTGGCAGGTCAGCGCTTCACATCCAGAGAAAACTACCCCTACTGCCTGGAATGCTTCAGTAACCTCTACGCCAAGAAATGTGTGGGTTGCACCAAACCCATCACTAGTAAGTGTTCCCACCCCAGAAAATACAGTGAATTCACCTTCAGCGTGATTTGCACCGTGATCTGTTATAGGGTTTGGGATTCGGGGGATTCGCTGTGAGGTAACGTTGCGTATGTTGCAGGTTTGGCGGGTGCGAAGTACGTGTCGTTCGAGGAGC
Source organism: Brachyhypopomus gauderio (assembly GCF_052324685.1). Classification (NCBI taxonomy): domain Eukaryota; kingdom Metazoa; phylum Chordata; class Actinopteri; order Gymnotiformes; family Hypopomidae; genus Brachyhypopomus; species Brachyhypopomus gauderio. The sequence goes on along the minus strand of NC_135227.1, from coordinate 3,872,008 downwards.
GGCAGTGGCACAGCGAGTGTTTCTCCTGCATGCAGTGTTCCGTTTCGCTGGTGGGCCGCGGCTTTCTCACCGCTCGCGACGACATCCTGTGCACCGACTGTGGCCGCGAAAAGTGACCTCGCCTGAGGAATTTAACCTCAACCCGAGCCGGGAGAATCCCGCTGCGGAAGACCGGTGGACATCGTCTTCTGTCCTTTTTGCAGAGTGTTTTTTCTGCAGAGCCAATGTATGGTTTCTAACATACACTGGGGCATTTCAGCTTGAATTACAATAAGCTGAATTTAGTAACTAGATATGAATGAAGTTTGCGTCATACTGCTCAATGTAATGTTTTGGTGAGGCAGAAAATTTAGATTATATTCAAAGAATTTCTTTGTCAGAGGCATCTTCTTTAGTTAGCAAGGTACTTTTGAGCAAGGCAGTAAATACTGTAAAATATTTAATCTTCAAAATAAAAATGCTTACTGGTGTTGCAACATCTCTGTCTATGTTTAAAACTTCATTTGCTTACCCACTCCACATTTTCAGTAGTTAATGTGCATACAGCTTCATGACATTGTGCAACTCTCCACGCTCTGCCCATGCAAACTGCTGACACTAACTTCCTCTCAGTGTAAGTCACATGGCAAGGTCAAAATTCATCCAGAGAAAAGCTGCATTCTGTCTGTAGCAGGACGTCCTTGGCACTACAGACGTGAGAGCATTAAACATTCATTTAAACTGTAGAAATATATATTTATATATATTCTTTTATTATGTTAATACAGAAAATTGATCTTACATTTTTAGCCTGTTGGATTGGACGTGAAATACTGAACACGTTCAAGAACCTTTGAAGAACTCTTGTACTTTTTTTGGGGACCGGAGAGGGAGGGGAATTTCCCTGCTTTGTCATCCATTTTGTTCTGTGTGATATTTTTTTGACCGTCACCCAGAAACGCACACAGATGAATGTTTTTAGTTCCTCGCTTGTCTTTGAGGAGGTGCCTGCTGGCAAAGGCAAGGACAAATGCACCTTTCAGTGTCTGGAGTTTTTCTGCAACAACCTCTATGTCGGACGAAAGGATGGAGTCATCCAACATCTCACCGTCACAGGCCCGAGTAGAGGAGAGAGTCCCGGAGCCCGGGAGGTGTCGAGGAGGCAGATGGGTCGGGGCCGGGCCGTTAGCCAACTGAAGGCCCTGCCGGTTCTGAACCACCTTCTAGTGCTCTGGGATGGCACCATCACGGCGCTGAACATGTTCTCCCTGGAGCCCGTCCCGGGCTTGAAGAGCATTCAGAATGTGTCTCTGTTTTATGCGGGCGAGCCGGCTGCTCGCGCGCAATCTGTGTTCGTCGAGCTGTTCTCTGCCAGCGCCAAGCGGAGGGCGGTGAGCATTCACAGGGTGTATGTGGACAGATGGGAGTGCGTGGGCCAGGTGGTTCTCCCGCAGGAACCTGTGGCTCTGGTCGCGCACGAGACACGCCTATGCGTGGCCACGAGCGACAGATACATCCTCCACGACTACCTGAGCCAGAGCACTCTCCAGCTCTTCACACATGACGTGGGGAAACAAAACGTCATTGTGAAGGAGAGTGTGAAAGGGGAGTTCCTTCTCAACGGGCCAGGAAACCTGGGTGAGACTCATTTAATAGTCATACCGATGGAAAAACGTTAAACAAGCAAACATTCGAGCCCATAGCAACTCATCATAAAACAGCATCCTCGCAATTTCAGATTTCACAAATGAAACGGAATCGAGCTGAGTTGAACTGAATTACACTGATCCGAATTGGAGTGAATCAAAATGAACAGGACGGTTTCTTGTGCAGGCATGTTTGTGATGCAGAACGGCACATCTCAGAGGCCTCCGGTGCCGTGGCCCGACGGCGTGCTGGACGCAGCGGTTCTGTTCCCCTATCTGCTGGCCCTGCGCAATCAGACTCTCCACATCTACAGCATGCTGGACCAGCAGCTGAAACAGACCATCTACATTCAAGGAGGCAAAGCACTTCTTTCCACCCCAGGTTTTGTTTCCATTATTTGTATATTGGTATAATGTTCAGTTGTTGAGCAAGCGCATTGCATTGCTATATTATGTTATATTCTGTTTAAGTAAAACTGTAGGACTTTACAAGACAGTACTTTTTTCCAGTTAGACTTCTGGCAGTGAAGTCTTGTAAAATACACTGGGAAAATGTTGGAGAGATAACATCATAGCTACTGCTGTGATGTGTGTTGCATCATTCCTCTTTCAACTCTTGGCTCCCTCTGTCTAGAAAGTGTTTTTGTAGTTGCTGAGCGGGAGGTTCGTCTCCTGTCCCAGACAGCCCTGGAGGATCAGATCCAAGGTCTGCTCGGACTGGAGAGGGTGGAGGAAGCATCGACGTTGCTGGATGGAGTCCAGGCTCTTTTGCCAGGGGACTGTTATAAGGTAAGAAGGGGATGATACAGCAGTAGACAGAGTGGCTTCAATCCTCTGGTAAGCAAACCAGAATCCACTTCATACCAGAATGCATATCTTGCTGCGTTATCACTGCGTCTGACTGTAGATTACACTTAATTATCATCTGCAACCAGCCAAAAGGGATGATGTTTGAGGACTACTGTAGATCTCCATGGAGAATGGATGTCAGGTTTGATGAATATGATGCTACTGTATCTGTGGAGTTAAGCAGCTTGTGAACTGCTAAAAACCAATCACAGGAACACAGAAACGTGCACAGAAACGTGCTACAGATGGAGAGATTTCGTTCCACCTTTACCAGGTCTTACACTAACAGTCCACATTTTCAAGACACAATTATTTCCCTTTTAATCATCCATCGCATTTCGGATCTGTCTTCTGAGCTGAAGAAAAAATCTTAGTATCAAGATGTGGGAAAGTGCTTTTTAAAATGTTCAAATTCACCTGTAGGACCTGCAGAGGAAAATTGCCTGCACATCCGGATGGATACATTTCTACAATGAAGCTTTTCCTGAGGCCATAGAGCATTTCATGTAATTATGTCTTTTCAAAGCAGCCATTTGCATAAGTTGAGACCATGCAGTTCGTTACGTCATTTTATTGTTAAACATCGCTTTTCCTCAGTAAAAGTGAGCTGGATCCGCGGGAAATCATTAGCGTTTACCCAGCAACAGTCAGTGGCAGCGACGACTTCAAACCTTCAAACCCACTTCCTGCAGTGAGCAACACCAGGGACTTGAGGGAACTAAATCAGGAGGACCAGGTGACTTTTCAGCGATATCTCAGCTTCCTCGGTGGCTTCTTAAGAGAGGTCCGCGGGACGGCCCAGGGCCAGATCTGCCCTCAGGAAGTGGACACGGCCCTTTTAAAACTGTACTTAGAGCAGGAAGACTATGCCAACTTAGACCAGTTTGTGTCAGCACCAAACCACTGCATCCTCCATGTGTGTGAGCCAGATCTACGCCATCACAAAAGGTCAGACAGAGGCAAAGGCAGCTGGTTCATTAACTATAGCATCTCATGCCTAAAACAAACATATATTTTATTATATACAATTTATATTTTTACCTCATAAATTCCACTTTGTTTTGCCATTTCAGATTTTTCACAATCGGACTGCTGTATCAAAGCCAGGCTCAACATTTCAATGCATTTCAGGTTTTGAATTTAATAATCTGATGAATCATAATAATGCATGTTTTTAAAAAATAAATGATAACACAACATAAAGTCTAATGCAGAATATGGTAGGCTGACATGGGTGGTTATGACAGATTTGGGCCCAGGTTGTGAACGGTGAGTGTGGGGACTCCTCACAGGAAGTTCTCCTGCACATCGTGAAGACGCTTTGTCAGCTGGAGCAGAAATCGGTCATTTTGGAGGCCGCTGATTGGGTTCTTCAGAAAGACCAAAAAGCAAGTACTCTCATGTCTGCAGTGTTCAGTGCTAGAGGCCAAACACAATTAAGACTGTAATTCGAGGGTTACAGTTTCAGTTGTAATTCGAGGTTTACAGTCACCCGATCCTTCTTCCAGTACTGCAGTTTGGAAAGAAAGTCAAAGATCACTTTGCATTTTCAGCCACAGTATCGCCCCTTAAATTGTTTTGGAGATAATGGGTCATATTTGAGCTGAGAATAAAACCTTGTTTTTCTTCCGTTTCCATGCAGGCTGCAGCATTGATCTTTACCAAGAGAGATCCAGATACCCAAAGCCTGTTTGCACCAAATGAAGTTCTAACCATTTTATCTCACTACCCAGTTGCTCTGATTTTGTATTTGGAATTTCTGATCCAGGACTTGCACAGCGAGGTAAGTCCTCGCAAATGGATGGATGCCAGTGCCACGTTTGTACACAGTAATACTGACATAATCTAATCTAATCTATTTTATTTGTCTGTTTTATTTATATAGCACACAGTTTACAAAGTACTTAGCAGAAAATAAAAGACTAATCAAGTTGAAGGAACACAGTACACGCAGTAGATTTTACACAGTATATCCTTACAATATATAGCCTATCCTTTCAATTAAATAATTGAAATAACAATTAAATATAGCAAAACATGCTGTAAAAGCAGAGCAGTCTTATTAAAGTCTTCACTTTAACCCTTCTACTCATCTGGAAGAGAGTTCAAGAGGTGATGTCTGTGGTAGGTGATGTCTGTGGTAGGTGATGTCTGTGGTAGCAGAATGCAGTCTTAAGTCTCTCAGTCTCTCAGACCGTTTAGCAGTATACAACGGTCCACTGTGTCAAATGCAGCGCTGAGGTCAAGAACAACCAGTATAGACAGGTTACTGGTGTCCGAGTTTAGCCAGAGATGGTTTGGGATGTTGGTTCGTTTGGATTCAGGGTTGCGATGTGCTCTGAAGCCAGACTCAAAAGTCTCATTCATCACCTTTAAAGTAAATTTGTAACTGAAAGGATACCACCTTCTCAGTGGAGTTTTGCAGATTTGCAGCCGTGACATGATAAATAAGGTATTTCTCCACAGTGTGGTTCAGTTACTGATTGACATTAATGTTAACAATGTCATTCGACAATGTGATGAAGAATGAGATCACATTTGTAAGTGTTTCTCTATCTCTGAGAAGACAAAATGCTTCCTGGTGAATCAATGCAAATTATGGAGGTGTGGCCTGTGGAGCGCGTGTAGTGCTGTTTCCAATTAAACAACCATTCAGCATATTGAACTGATGTGAATATGTTCATCCTCTTTCATAAGGAGGAGAAACACCACACACTGCTCGCCATGACGTATGCCACGCTGATTCTAGACGCCACAGAGAGGCATAAGATCAACGATGTAACCAATCAGGAGACGAGAGAGAAACTGCAACAGTTCCTATGGCAATCGTCCATCTACGACACTGATGCTTTACATGGTAACACTCTGCCACCTCTGGCACATTATAAGTTATAAAAAGATCTTTGTAGCAAACAATCATCCCCAAACAACCCACAATGTTCACACCGATTATTATTGTCACAGCAAAAATAAAGTCCTCACATCTCCATGTGGAGAGAGCTATCCTGCTGGGGAGAGCTGGGGAACACAGAAAGGCCCTGGACCTTCTGGTCAATCAAGAGAAAGATGAACGGGCTGCAGAAACCTATTGTTGGAGGACCTCTGCTGGACAAGAAAAGAAGTGCACCCAGCAGCTCTTCCTCTGCCTGCTCCAGATCTATCTCGGTTCCAGCCGGCATGTGACCTCTGCGGTAGATCTCCTCAACAACAGCGCCCAGGCTTTTGACCCGGCCAGGGCACTGGAGGTGCTTCCTGGCTCCTGGTCTCTTCAGCCAGTCATGCGTTTCCTAAACGAGTCCCTGAGAGCATCGATGCATCAGAGGAGGACGAGGGGATTGGAGAAGAACCTGGCGAAGGTGGAGAACCTCCGACACAAGTGTGCCTGGGTGAGCATCTCTTTAACAGTGGACGCCGTTTACTTTTACAGTCCATGTGTTTCACAGCTCGTGCGAACCACACCTCATCTACCTCCTCGAAGTGCGAGTGCAGAATCTGGACAGCGATCTCCTGCGTCATTTCGGCTTCTGTTCAGCCGCCACCAACACTGCCGTGTCTTCTGCCCACAGATGGAAGCAGCTCACGGAAAGGTCAAGCTAGACAGAAGCCGCGTGTGTCATTCCTGTCAACGGCAGCTCACAGGGCCTGAATTTCTCCGCAGGCCCAACAGTGAACTACTCCACATACACTGCTGCAGTGAAGACCAGGGCTACTGAAAACAAGTCTTATGGACAAGCGTGTCAATAAAAGACATGCACATGATATGGGTGGAGCATTATGTAGGAGAATAGGAGAATAATGGGTTATGGAAAGTCCGGGGTTCACCCCCCTCCCAACAAAGTAACTGGAGTATCGTGGCCTGGATATATAGTCTGGACATATAATCCTGCCAGTCATTGTTTTGTGCTTATGTAGTATTCATATGCATTTATCACATTTTACTGTATCTTCAGTTTATTTGAACATACAATGTGAGTCACATAATATGGTCTTCTACATAAACATTTATGAGTCTGTGTGACTGATTAAATTATATCATAAACATTGCAACATCTCATTTGCACCCACAAAACTGTCTGTGTGTAGCTTTGGCATGGGCACAGCATCACCAGACGCAGACTGTACACTAAAACACCAGACAAGCCATCGTACATGAATAATATCATAGTCTAGACTGGTTCATTTGTGGAAATGACTAAATAAGTCTCAGTAAATCAGTACACGCTTGGGCTGTGATATATGTCACATAGACTGTGGGAATGTCAAACCCAGGCTCCATTATGGAGAGGTATAACAGAAAGCAACACTGGCTGTACTTCTCATGATTCAGGCCTCAAGGGTCCGGGTTACCTCAGCTGACTGAGCTGCAGGAACCCTAAAGCATGAATCATATGCACCTTAAAAGTGACTAAACAGATGCAGTAATTACACAACAGGTCTGGTGTACCTCAATATAAATATGAATAAGCAGTTTATATTCGAGCTCTAGGGTATTCATTTACCAGCACACCATACTGAACAACCAAAACAAGCTCAAACACAGTTGCTCGTGTCAGTTGTAAGAACGTTCATACATTGCCTGTATATACATCTCCATGGGTCTACAGCTTGGCCCAAAAATGTGCACAATTTGCACTTTTCTGTTTGCGTTTTTGACTTTTCAACTCAATGAAACTATGGAGGTGTCATTTGAAGCAACTGGCCTTTCTGTGCTTATGTAGCTGATGTGAATGCACATGTGTGCATGTAGGCGTGCGTACCTGGTGTGCATGTGCATAAATGCCTGTGTATGCCTCGCCAACCTCATTCCGACTGCGGGCCACAGCGCGAGGCCTGGACTCTGGACTCTGCTTTGACCAGATCCTGCTGATCCTGGGGTGGATCCAGAGTTCACTTTAGGATCCTCCCCCTCGCGGTGCTGATCACGTCTCTCGGAGCATGCCAGTAACCTGACATTTCAGAGCTTCATCAAAGCTGCAAGCGTAGAATATAAAACAAACACAGTTGTTCATCAAACGTTGTTTAGCACGGCTTCTGATGGGATTTTGATGAGCGTTTAGAAACATTAGTTAAACCTGCACTGACCAGTGAAGCTGCCCCCCATGAGAACTTGAATTAGGTATCAGTGCAGTGTGGTGGAAAGGCCTGCATGTGTGAGCACACTGTGTATCCACTGGAGAGGGGCCCGGGATCTTTAAAGGGTTATGCACAGATGGTCATTTTACACATGAGAAAACAGGTTAGATGCAAAAATCAACACAGAAGAAATTATGGTAGAGAACCAGACATGGGTCCGATTTTATAAATATCACAGACAGAGCAGAAGGAAAAACAAGAACATTCCTTCCTCGTGCTTTTCCAAATATAAAAACACTCTGAATCTGAGATGCAAGTGTGTACTTCAAAACATGTATCAAATTTATTTTAACACTTGACGAAAATCCAGAAAGTGCCCTGAAAAGAAAAGCAAGTTGTGTTTGCAAACACATGCAGACCACAGAGAGGTGCAGTCCAAACACAGTGAAACCTTTGCTAAGTGGTACAGGGCACAGAACTGCTGAGAGATCGTTATTAAAAGATATGGGGCTACAGGAGCTCCCATTCAGAAAACAATATGTTTATATATTACTGTATCACTCTTTTCAAGCTGAATGGAACAAATGTAAAGGAGACATAAATGTATTATATAATAGGCTATTAAAAGATGATGCTGTTCATATTACGGTGCATTTATGGTAAATGACAAGCGCTGGCAACATCAGGTAGATTAATATGGGAAGATGAAGGGAAAGTGTATTATGGGCATTTTTAGAAAACCAGCCACAAACGACTGAACTGTCTCTTATGACGCATTTTTCTGGTTCTTAGTGGTTGCACAGAGACAGGGATAATCTCAATTTGCAGCCTTTGGCCAGAAATAATGGTAAGGTTGCAGGGCTGCCTTAAAGATAGAACCTGCTTTAATTTCTAGTTTCCCTAAAGAAACTAATGCTATAGCTGAGTGGAATGAGCATATGAATAAATAGCTTTAAGGATGATCAAAACATCTATTTTTCGACTGCTATAAGCAACACTGTCATTTCCGTAGCTTTCTTTACTGTCGGTTTGGGAGTTACGCCGGCAGAGGAGAGTAACAGCGCGGACCACTGGAGGCACAGGGGGGGACGGACGAAGACCACAGGCTCCGCCACCCTCCGCCCTGGCGCTCGGCCGGGGACCTGGGTCTACGGGGCAGCGCCTCTGCGTAAACCCACGGGGTAGCCAGGGCTCTCTCCCCCATCGTCCCGCACACACTGGTCTCTTTTCCCGACACTGTGGGAGGAACCGCCGTGACCGGCAAAGGCGCAATGACGATAAGAAGCATGCTCACAACAAAAAAAAAAAGAAAATCCCGATACTGGCACTCAGATCTGGAAGGATTGGTACCTGCTATTGAAGCAGTGGTTCGTGCAATATTAGCACTGCATCCCTTCTGTGCCGTTTATCAGACTGGGGCTATTTACATGGCGCTCTAAGGAGGGAAAGTTAATTAGCAAATAAAAACACTGGACAGGTTTGCACGCGTTCACTGGTTGGGAACGTTGTGCAACTGCTCCTAACCCCTTTGTGGGCAATCAGATGTATTTAGGGAGTGAGTAAATATAGATTTAAGAAAAGACCGCAATTCTGCAATGGACTTCAAGTCGACTAGAAACCTGTTTGCTTGCTACTTAAGTATTATTAACCCAATGAGCTGTACAGTTGGCAGAGAGAACTCCGTATAAGTTTTAGTTGATGTCCATGGCAAAATACCAGCATCATTCTGCCACCATTGATTCTTACTGCATTTAAACTCGGACTAAACTTTGATCAGCATGTCTTGATCCGACTCCATGGCTTTGATATGCCTTGTTAGGGTTCACACACACATAGTGTGGGAACCCTATTGTAATTGCTGGTATTTTTCTTATTTTTCTTATTCTTTGTCCCATTTTTTGACCTAAAACGCATTGTGCAGCCTAGACCGTAATGCCTAGAAACCCCAAACTTGGCAAAAAGGTTCAGTTAACTCCAAGGACCAGATTCCCATACAGGGACCCAAATTGGCCTGATGGTGGCGCTATAGCAGACCACATTGACTTTTTGTCCATATCTCCTACACCGTAGGTCCTAGAACCAAAATTCCAGTTCCTATACATTCCTTGACTAAATTCAATAGGACAATTAATATACAACCATTAAGCTCCGCCCACTTAGATTTCGAGTTAATTTGCATAATGTGCAAAATCACACACATTTTTGAGCGCGAACTAGTCCCTGGATTTTTCACATACATGCACATATGTGGTATCAAAACGTTCAGAAGAGTCTGAACTTTAAAATGTATCCAACAAAAATGCTAATTTCTTCACTACCTAGTCAGTATAAGCCAATCAAATGAGGGGGCGTAAATTCAATAGTAAATTTTGCGCATATGGAGCTCTAACTTAAGAAAACTTGCATGTAATGAGATGGCACTTCACAGACAGCTTCCCTGTGAGGGTCTGGGGCAGCTCGCAGAGGTTGCCATACCTCACCTGCTAGGGGGCGCTATAACATGCAAAAATTTGCCCCATGCACTCAGATTGGCCGATCCACATGAAACTTGACAGACATCATCTATGGGCCTCTGGAAACCAGGTCCTAAAGCAGACATGCCATACTTCCAAAATGGCTGACGTAATCGGCCAATCAGTGATCGGCACGCGTTTGACAGGCTTACCATTGGTCGATCTGCACGAAACCTCTTGGGTGTGGACAAGTGCACGCCCCCCATGACATAATCCAGCCGGGTGTCGATTGGCCACTGGGGGGCGCTCTTGCAAAAAAAGCAAGTATATCCCCTACATAATTCCACTTGGGAACATGCAATTGGACTCTTTTGATTCCTTGCAGTAGTGCGAACAACTTTCCCATTACATGGCCTATTAAAAAATGCACAGTTTATTTACAGTTAATAATAGTTTGAAATCATCACTTTTCATACTGCTCCTAGGATTTTCATACTATCATGTCAAGCAAAGTCTTATAATACTCTACAGAGTGTGAAATCAAAAAACAATCCAAAGATTTTGGATTTGAGGACACTTATACCTGCTAAATATTTTTTTAATGGACAGCATCGATACATATAATATTCATATTCTTAAAGCTCTTTCATATTTTATCCAATTCTGACCAAAATGCACAAGCCCATTCAGAATCCCATCCTGAACAAATTTGTCAAGTTTCATCTAAATCGGTTATCGTATGGCTCTACAGTGCAGTATTATTTACAATGCATAAAAATGCATGTAAAGTCCCTCTGTCACCTTCTCCTTCTCACACGCACGCAAGCTGAAACTCACACACACTCAGTCTCTCTCACACTCTCACCCACATTCCCCCTCCCATCTCTGTGCCCTAAGTAAACATTGCTCTGGCTACCTAGATCTCTCTGTGTCTATTAACCAGGCACACACACATACAGGCGCAAGCAGGCCTTCCTATAGCATTCACAATGACACTTCCCTAGCCATACCCACCCATATCTCAGTGACTAACACATGCTTATACAAACTGATATTTGGCTTCTTTTTTGTCTCTCTCTCTCACACAAACACACAGACACACACACCTTTATACCTATATGTATGTATAGTTTCTATGTATACTTATGTATGTATGTATTAGTATATGTTGTCATAGTTTGAGTACATACACTACCACACACACACACACACACACTTCTACCTAAATGTATGTATAGTTTGTATGCATATCTGTCCAGTCATAACAGTCATGTCAGTCCAGTCATGTCAGTCATTTCAGTCCAGTCATATCAGTCATGTCAGTCCAGTCATGTCAGACACAAGTCATGTCAGTCATATCAGTCATGTCATTACAGTCATGCCAGTCATGTCACTCATTCCAGTTATGTCAGTCATATTACTTTTGTTCATCATGCCAGTGATGTCATTTCAGTCATGCCAGTCATATCAGTTATGTCAGTCATGCCAGTCATGTCAGTCATGTAATGCCAGGCTTTGCAGACTACATTCATACTTTGAATACACGGGCAGTCATGTTAGGCGTGCTAGGTGTGCAAGGAGTGAATTAACAAAGCATAGTCTCTGGCACCCTCAATCTCTCTCTGTCTGTAATATACAGGCCCAATCATGTATAGACACATGCAGGCCTTCCTATATTGTTCACATAGATGCAGCCCTAGCCAGATGTGCTATTTCTGTGTCTCCCTTTCTGACACACGCAGATGTCATCACACACTATCTGTAGAGCACACACTGGCCAAACCCAAACAGCTTCTTTTCACTTTTAGGTCTAAAGGACCTTTTGGGCTTCCTTTTGCCTATTGAGGCCAAAATATGCCTATTTGTGTGTGAACCCGCCAATCGCCGCTTGCGGCTATATTTTTTTTTTAAATCTGCTCATTTAATATTTTGCCAGACTGACTCGCCGCTGTGTTAGCGACAAATATTTCGCATATGCACAACTTCAGGACGTATATGTGCAAACAGCACAGCAGGGAGCAAGATGAGGCGTTGGTCTCCAGCTAGATGCGACTTGAACTTGTAAACCTGGGGACATGCCCAGCTAAATTAGTCCTCCTTTACTGCACCTCATTCATCCTTCTGGGAGCGACTCCAAGCAGTTGTGCTGACTAATCAAACCTGCAGAGTGCACAGCGGAGACTGCCCATAGTTCTGCTACATTATGGCCACTTTGTGGTTCTTCAGAGGTGTGTCAGCTTAAGATGAGATAACAGTCCGAGCAACAAGTGCAGAGGTTTTCAGAAAAATTCCCAAGTGTGCATGTTTCTGCATCACACCAGTGCTTCTTGCAGAAGATTTATTTTGATATTTTCGCTCTAAATCTTCCCTTAGCACCCAGACAAGATCTCGCAATGCCATAAAGCATCCCTTTCTCTTGGAAATGCTTAATTGAGATTCAAATTTCTGGTATTTGATGTTTGCTTACCTACTTGTAATGCTGTTCTTTCGACCTCAAAACCTCTGGCAGTAAATATGCAGATTAAGGTCATGTGCAATATAAGATTCATGATTAAAGACTTAGCTGCACTGAAACTCTTAGAAACTAACCATCAAACATACAGTAAATATGTGTCCATCTTCCCACTCTCTGCACATGGTCACATTCCAGAAGACTAAATGAACTTCGGATTGTCTGCATCAGTTCACATTTACTGCTTCAATTCAGATTCACTGCACCACTGCACCAGTTCAGATTCACTGCATTAGTTCAGATTCACTGCACCAGTTCAGATTCACTGCATTAGTTCAGACCAACTAGATTTGAAGTTGTTAACTATGATAGTTTGCTCTTAGATGTTCACAACACATCCACATTAAAATAAATTAGTCCAAAGGCAATTTTTCGCAAACCTGAATTGAGCAATTTTATACCCCTAACACCTTCCGTTCTAGCTAATTCAGCATGAAAAAAAATTATAGCACTATGTTTTCAATTCAGTTTAAAGTAATATATCGATAGTGGCAACTGACAGAATTAATCTTATTCAAAATAAAAAAATATATTACATCTTACACAAAATCAAGGCCAAGCCAGCTTTTTATGAATGCGCAACATTGGTCTATTCTGGTATTTATCGTAGCATAAAGATCATATGGTCATTATCTTTACATAATATAATATTCTACTGGCATATACACCTCTTGGTTTTCATTGAAGCAACTTGTCTGATTCACACCTCATTGACAGCAGTGAGTGCACATTGCCCGTCTGAAGCGAATCCTCACCCACTGATCTCACGCTCAGATAGCTGAAGAATGCTGGGTGGATGTCGTTTATAAAGCACACAGCTCGTAATCTAAGGCTCTGGGACATTTCTGGCCTTTAATTTACCAAAGGGTGTTTCAGAAACGTCATGGAACTGCAGGGGTAATGGAGGGTAAATATATAGATTAAAGTGGGTTTCCGAATTAAAAGAATATAATTTGGTTAATTTCAATGGCACAAACCACCAGGCTAAAAAGCTAAAAGTGGGATTTAACAAGGATGAAAATGTGCAGAATGGGTGAAAGGCTTGACTTCGTTTTAAATAGCTCACTAACAACAATGCACATGAACCAGCAAACTTCTACATTCAGCTACAATAGGAAATGTGTACTTCAAGTAAGGTATGAAGATGCGGCTATGTGATACAGGACTGCTCTGGGGCACACACACACACACACACACACACACACACACACACACGTTCATTGGCCTTTCATTACCCTTAAAGTCACTGTGGACTACATGGGTAATAGTGCATGATAGCATAGAGTACCTGATGATGAATCCACTCCAATACACTGCTGACTTGTGGGTCTGGTGTATTTTGGAAGCAACCTAAACAACAGACCATTCTGATTGTCAGTGGAATCATCTCACAAGTGGTCATGAAGGATAAAGCAAACTTGTTTAAGGTGCTTGAGGTTGAGGTTGAGCTAACTGGTTTGGCACAAGCACAAAGAATTCTTTGTAGGTTTCAAGGCTGTATTTTGGGGCAATCCTTTGAGGTGTGGAAAATTAAATAGAGCAAGAACATATTTCAAAGGCGATTTGTTTGCAATTGTCTGTTCTAAGTTGGAATGTTGGTAGGAGAGGAAGTCTGAAGGGTTTTTTTCCACCAATAGCTGTATATCTACTAAACATAACTCACTGAAGGCATGGGGCCCAAAGTCCTGGGAAGAATGCCCCAGTTAATGGTTTGAGTTTCCCTATTTACCCACAATTTACCCACAACTGCCTCTATTTAGCCACAAATGACCTCCTTTGAATTTATAAACATATCACTACAAATAGCTGAGGTGTCTTCTGAAACCAAAGATAAACACCTTAAAAGTGTGTTCACTTTGTATCTGTACAAGTGTCTAAAAAATTCAATGTTCTTTGTTTTGAAAAACAACGTTCGAATCCACAGATGGTTGCTAAGATTTACCATAAACGCCCCCGCATTGCCCCTCAGACTGCGTTATGCTATTGAAGAAAGAGAAATCTCGGAAGTGACGTTATAATTATGATGTGGGGAAGAAGGGAGAGTCTGAAATGTGGATCCCAGTGGCAAACAGGCCTTCAGCTGTGGTTCAGCTCCAGCACATGCTGAAATTACAGATATGACTCTCGCAGGTTTGAGTTCTTTGGGTCTTAGCAGGGTACAATAACGAGCTCTCAGATTAGCCCAAACTTTCCGCTGAGAAGCTGTCTGCACATCCAGACTCCAGCGGTCTACGGCTGTCTCGGTTTGCTGCTTTTGTGCACAAGTGCACACTTCATTTACTGAATTCATCTGCTGAAACAAATTTGGCCTCTTTCAAGTCTGACTCAAGATACCACAAATATATTTTATTCAGAGGAGAAAAGCAATTTGTAATAAGATATGAAATGGGCAGTTTCATTTGTTAAAAAATTGACAGCTGTGTGGACGACACTCTGGTGGGCAGATCTAGTGGGTTTGATGCTGGCAGGGGTGAATTCAAGACCTATACAGCAGGTAACTGCTCATATCTGCTCATATCAACCCTCACAGCTCAGAATAGCCATTGTTATATGGTGAAGAAATAATACTGTACAAGGGATGATGATCGCCATGCAATAATAGTGTTAGGCAACCAATGCCAGATAGTCTACTTTATGTGAGTTATATAACAATGTTCATCATAGCATATAACCAGAGATGAAGGAAAAATAATGTACAACCCCAACATTATTTATAAATATTAGTCTGTATCGTTTTTCCCTGTTATAAGATTAGGTTTACAGTTTAAATCAGAATTAAGAGTCATAAATGTGAAAATGCCTGATATTCTTAGTATAAGGCATTGTTGTAACACAAAATAATGAAGGGGGATCAAAAACAGTGGAAGGTTCATTTAGCTTCTATTCCAGTAAACGATGTGCTGAGTGGCAGAACGTTCTAGCCACCAGTGTTTCCTCTTCCTCTTCCTCACTCTCGAAAGGTTTTTAATGAACTTTTCTGTTAGTTTTGTTATACTCACCTCATCTACGCTGATCTTCCTGTACACTAATCTCTTGTTGCTGTGAGTTCATGACTGTGGTCTGGCTTCACATTTTACAATTTTTTATTTCTTTATTATTGGGTTCACCAACCAATCAACCGCTGAGTTGCTGAGTGCATGCGCAATGTGTCTGTAGGTTTGGACAGCAACTGAGCTGCATGATAGGCTGCTTGACAATAATTGTAGCCATGAGGTTTAATGTCATGAGAATTCATGCAGGGGGTACACTTCCACTGCTTTTAAATACCACCCCAGAGACGGGCTTCACCTCCGCACACATTTCTAGATACTTGTGTTTGCAACCTTATAATTTCAACAATCAACTCTGCGAAGTCCCCTTCTACCCTCCCATTCATAAAACTCAAACCACCTCTTAGTGGTGCAGTAAGTTTATTGAAAGCTTAAATTTGTAGGCCAATCTAGATGGGTTATCTTTAGCGCTCTCATTCCGCTGTGTCTTGCATCAACCGGCAATTACAACGTGTTCTTCACTTGGGTGTGGGAGATCCGCACTACCCGAGAAGCGAAACCAGAAACATATTTTCCTGAGTCCTGAAATACAAAATGAATCCATCTGTTTTTCCAGGCATTGCTAGAATCATATAGCGCTCAAGAAAGACAGCACTGAGACAGCACATTTCCTAAGGTTAAGGCACTAGCACAGATGGTACAGATCCAAGATGTTTCTTCATTAACGTTTTCAGACTGTCAATGACTGTCATTAAGGTCGTTACAGCAAAGCTGCACTTCCTACACCACACATTCTCAAACTGTCTCAAAATATGCCATATATCTCTATACATTCTTGACAGTGATTTTCTGACTGACATTTTCATGATGAATGTCATGGAATTTCTTAGTGAAGTAACACTCCAGCAATATTCTCAAATCTACTGTATCTGTAGTGTGCAGATGATTTTGATGGACCATAATTTCAATGGGTTTTCCTGTAAAGAAGAAAATAATAGAAAAGTTGTTTGCAGACATGATTATACCGTAACCCAAGACAGACAGCAAGAACTACCCTTAGGGGTCAGTTCTAAGTGTGATTCATGTTGACTCATTTTTCCTTTCTTTCCTAGAGCCATGGTAATCAACCACATGCTATGTTCTTTTCTAGAGCCATGGCAATCAACCACGTGTTGAGTTATTTTCTAGAGCCATGATAATCAACCACATGCTAAGTTCTTTTCTAGAGCCATGGCAATCAACCACGTGTTGAGTTATTTTCTAGAGCCATGATAATCAACCACATGCTAAGTTCTTTTCTAGAGCCATGGTAATCAACCACGTGTTGAGTTATTTTCTAGAGCCATGATAATCAACCACATGCTAAGTTCTTTTCTAGAGCCATGGCAATCAACCACGTGTTGAGTTATTTTCTAGAGCCATGGTAATCAACCACATGCTATGTTCTTTTCTAGAGCCATGGTAATCAACCACGTGTTGAGTTATTTTCTAGAGCCATGATAATCTGCCACGTTCTATGTTCTTTTTTAGAGCCATAGTAATCAACCACGTGTTGAGTTCGGCAAATCTAAATTAGTTTTTAACAAAGCAAACTAATGACCTAATGCCACACCTCTTGATCCATAGCCAGTAAAATGGAATCACATCTGTGTTGTTCACATCTTAATAACGCCCATTCCTCTCTAATAGTCATTGTAAAGGATGTCATCGACCACATCAAAACTTTCAAGTGCAGTAATGACTTCAGCAGACTTCGTCCATCCAAACTATATATTTTACTTTATTCCTGAATCTGAACTGCAAGAGAAAGCCAACACTGAGACTACCCAGAATACCCTTCACTCTGGTTTGTCCCTAATATAGCTAAAAGACATGTCATCAGCACACTGTACTACACGCATGGGGCAAAAAGCTGACAGCACTAATTTTTACATCTAAAAGGAGTCAAGAAAAACACACATCCATCAACTGAATCTACTTTATTTGCCTTGAAATAACATAACCAATTGAAAGACAGCTGCTTTTCAGGATTAGTTTTAAATACAGAAAGCCTAAAATGAACGAACAAACATGAAAAGACTCCACCCACTCCTGCTCTGTCATTAAACTAAATGTTAGTAGCTTTTGGAGTCTCAAGTCTCCCTTGTGGGCTGTAAACACAAACACAGTCGAAAAGAAACTGCTTGCAGTGGACAGGCAGATACGACAACACTCATTTTGAAAGGAGCACAGGCCGATGAGAGTATAGGGCACTTCATAAACCTGGTCACTTACACCATAAAGACAACAGTGGTGGAAGGAGAGAGGTAGTCACGTGTGTAACGTGTGCCGTTCGTCCTCTTTTGCAGGGTGCAATCCAGGCCCTTGCGTTGTCTCACGTGATCTACCAGGGGGATGCAGTGCGAAAGTGAAGGCAACAGAATGACAGAAGGTCTTCTTTCACAAGAAGAGCGTGCTCAAACAATACTTCTCAAGTGTATTTATATTTCATAAGTACAGAGTATGTCGCGACAGCACTTTGGAAAATTACACTTGATTGAGTCTAATTCTGAAAATTGTGGATGCTGAAGCAGGTTTTAGGCAATGGTTAATAATACCTTATGTGTCAGAAATCTCCATCATCTGAAGCCCCGGGACCTTCCACACCTCCTGATATTTCCACTTCATTACTCTTAACACCAATGTGCTTATTGGCATGTAGAAACACACTTTCAAGTGGAAAGCTGATTATATATGTATTACAAAGAACTGCTAAAGATGCGAAAGAAAAAAAGGAAAAGAAAGCGCAAAGATGATTCTGGGTCGCTTTTATGGAGATTTCTATAGAGCAGAAGTACTAGATGTATCATATGTAGCCATAAATAATCAGCTAAAAGAACAGCACAAGCAGATCATTTGCATAGGAGAGTGGTCTAGATTAGAACATATCAGAATATTTTACTGGCTTGTGGAATAAAGGATGATAAAAGGGCAGCTGTTTCAAGAGACACTTGATGAGGAGCATGCTGAGAAACTCAAAAACCATATTCTCCCTTACACTCATTAAAGTACAGTATGGGAATTTGCGCCCCCTGGTGGACGCGGGTGACAAGCCTCATCTGAGCGTGCTCGTACAGCGTTCACTGAACCCTAAACATCAAGCCAATGTGAGATGTATTTTCCAGAGCATCTGTTTATATCTTTATTAGCTGTTTCTAGGTTGAAGTACTTACAAAAACACACAAGTAAAGAACTATAAACTACTATGTTAAAAATAGAGAACGCAATGAATGCTTCACTATACTGCAGACAGACAAGCCAACCATGCCCCAAGACGCTTCTGTATCCACCCTGAGTCCGGAAAGAAGGTGAAATGTGTTTACTGATGGTCAGCGAGTTTATTACTCTTAATCGTGATTGTTGTGATGTAAGACGAAAGGGATCACCAGCTTCTGGTCCTGCCGGTTTAGGCCTTCTACTGGTCCCACCATTTTTATTGACCTTTCTGTGGGAGTGATTGAAGTGGACCAGACAGTCAAAAATGGTGAAAGGTTTATTTAACTCACAACCGCATGTTTAACTCGTGGCCAGATGAGTATGAAAGGTAGTCAAAGATGTCAACATCATTTTTGTGAAGCATGTGTATGTCTGATATGCTAAACATGTGCTGGCAAAACATTTAGTGAGAATATCTTTATATAGAAAGAACAGGCAGTTAAAACTAAAGACTAAATTAATTGTTAGAAGGGGGCATGGTGGTTGGGGTCACTTTATGGGATCTTTAGGTTGCTAAATGCATGACTGTATCCAAATAAAGTTTTGTTTGTTCCAAAAAAAATATTATGTGTCGAAATATAAACAATACGCACGATACATACATAATTTTTTTTTGCATTTAATATCCAAATTCTCAAAACCAGCAACCCCATGTGCATGTGCTAGAATCCATAGAATCTATAGGATATGTATCACAAAGTGCATGTGCAATTACACTTACAACATGCAGACAGATGTAGAATCTTGAATTCATCAAGACACTTTTTACTTATGAAAGGAAATTAGTTTAATCCCAACTAGACATGCTCAAAAGCAAACAGACACACTGAAGTGTCATGCCAAGATTGGGCCGATCTGCCTCCTAATTACAGTGCAGTTAAGAGGGAGGTACTAGAATGGTGGGTGCCTTTTTTTTAATGATGCAGGTCCCAGCTACAGTATAAATAGCATCTCATTGTAGTGGAGGCCAGCAGATGCTCTAACGTGCTCCTTCCTCAAGGATATACAGCAGTGGGGCCACGGTGCTGCTGACTACCAGTACTTTATTTATTAGGAACTCAAGCATGCCGGTACGTATCTCTCTCTCTCTCTCTCTCTCTCTCTCTCTCTCTCTCTCGGGCCTTTACTTTGAGAAACACTAGTCAGTGACAGGTGCAGAGCAATATTCTTTGTGAATTCATTATAATGCTCTTTAAAATCTACTTGCATGTGAGAACAAATTGATCCACATTTCATCTCAAATGTATTCATTTAAAGCAGCCACAAGTTTGGCAGCACAGGTGACAATGTTTTCAAAAAGATGTTCATTCAATTCATCCTGATTGATTTGTTTTCCTTTCAGTCGTTGTGTTTTCTGCATGTTAACCCGTGAAACATACATTCATCTCTTTCAGTCAGAGGAATTAAAGCTGTTCATCTCATCTAACCACATTGCTTGTCTTCCATCCACAGATTTAACCTCACAAAATGGATCTACGAGTAGCAAGTATTCTCCTCCTCCTGGTGGCTCTGGTGACTGCCCATGGCGAGAGATATGTTGTCAAGAAAGTGATGAAGGCACCTCAGTACCAGTCTTACTCAGTCAAAAGCCATGGTAAGAGTGTGTTACCTCAAATATAAATGGGGAGGGAGGATTCATTTAATGCTTAAATTATGCTTATTTACTTATTTTAACTGTTGACATTAAGGTTATGCTCTTAATTTGCATCATGTCTAACAAATAAAGATGCAATTAGTCAGTGAACATAAAACCATATGTCTGAATTTGAGATGCAGTCATCCAGTGGTGTTAGGCCTTCTGTCTTCAGCTCTCAACAGCAGCACAGACTTAAGTTATAACCAGATATTGAGTATATGCATAAAAACGCTCAAGGGACGTTGAGGCTATGGAAGATAAATACAAAATAGAGATTTGAACCAGGAGTCTCATGCATGATCTCTCTCTTCCTCAACTCAAGTCTTGAAGAAACACAGCTCTAAACATTTGAGTGTGTTTTAAGTAGGACCTTATATTTAATGAGAACAGAGAAATAGTAAACTCTCTGTGTGTATTTTGAACTTACCAGTTTATTATCTAAAGACTTCATGCTGGATGCACTGTTTTAGACTAAAACTAGATTTGTAACATGATTCACAGAAAGGAGACATTTGTATTTATCAGCAAGAAATACACAGGACTGTACATATGGTGTAGGATATGCAGATTAGTCAAATGAGTGACTTTTAAAAGATGCAGGACTATATTTTCACAAGACATATGTTAGCAACAAAAACTAAATTTTAAAGCATATGAATTATGTCTGCACTGGAAAAACAGGCTTGAAATGTATTAAAAAGTCATATAATAGGGTGTGTCACAATGATAAACAGGCAGCTGTTTTGGTCCGAATAACCAAACACTGATGCAGTTCACACACCAGTGTGTGACCACATGAAGTCATTCATAAAACACAGGGCTTCATTTCCATTCCCTTGTAATGTAAATGTAATGTAATATGTCTTTAATAATTTTTCAAGAACATAATATATATTAAAGTTACTGAAATATAACAAAGGATCTTACTACACTATACAGGATAATCATTTGTCAAGTGTTACTTGAGAGGAGTGAGGGAGGCTGAAAGTACAATTTTTATACTTTTGATTTTTGATTTTCCAGACTTCCTAAAGACTATAAAACTTCCTTTTATTAGCTAAAAAAAAAAACAACAGTTGCAAAACTAACAGCTAAAGCCTGGTATAATGTTATTCTTCATTTTCTATACTTAGTTCATGATACAGTAGAAGCACTGATGCAGTTAACTCGTGCTTCTGTGCTGGTGAAGGCCGCCACGACAGTCATGTTGCACTTGTTTCTTTTGCTCAACTACCTTCCCAAGCACCTCTGACCAGAGGCTGAGAACCCAGACCAAGTCTCACTCCCAGTGCGATCAGGAATGCCCTTGGGAGTCTTATATCAGACCTACCCATTATTCATCTCAAACGCAGCAGAGAGAATATGTAGAGTTCACATATGATGTATCTTATGGAAGGGACGAATCATGTTGAAAACAAATTACTTAACATAATATTTATAAACATGCAACCCACCCATTAGATGCATGACATGCATTTAAATAATGTAAAATCAGCCTCAAAGGCACTGCCTGGGCCAATGCCTTGCATCATTCTTACAAATAAACATGTGGGTCATACCTGCAAAGGGTGATGGTTGTAAACAATCACTTAACCAAAATAAAAGTAATACAATTAATACAAAAGTAAAGAAGAGAATTGGGATAAATGAACTGCAATCAGGTTATTACTCCAAAGCATGTATTCACTGTTTCATTGCATTCAGGTCAATACAGTTTTATCTGCAGGAGTGTTAAGATCTTTGCAAATGCTGGGATCATATGACATTATCTAAAATATGATAAAAGGTTATGTGTTCTGCTTGAAAAGTATTTGTGTAATGCATTTTGCTTTAGAAGCATATAAAGACATCATGTCTCAACCAACAATTCTGCCACTGAGATATGTTTAAATGTCCTCACAGTGGTTCCTCTGACAGGTGAGCAAGGTCCCCAAGGTGAGCCAGGCCAACCCGGACCCCCTGGACCCCCTGGACCCCCAGGGGAGAGTGCTGAAGGACTGATGGGACCTCAGGGACCACCCGGACCACCTGGACCTGCTGGCTACTCAGCACATGGAAAACCAGGAACTCCAGGTGGGCCAGGCAAACCTGGTATACCAGGTGCACCTGGACATAAAGGAGAGCCTGGCACACCTGGACTTCAGGGACCAAGGGGGGCACCTGGATCACCTGGTATTCCTGGGCCTTCAGGTATATCTGCAGCTGGCAAACCTGGACCAGCAGGTCTGCCTGGATCAATGGGACCAAGAGGAGAGACAGGTGCAAGGGGGCAAGCAGGTGTACCTGGTGTGCCAGGACAGAAAGGAGAGAGGGGGGTTGGTTATCAGGGACCACAAGGTGAAAGGGGACCATCTGGACCTACGGGAGCTACAGGGGCACCTGGTCAGCCTGGTGTTGGTAAACCAGGTAAACCTGGATACCCAGGTGAGCCAGGAAAGTCAGGTTCACCTGGTCGAGATGGTGAACCCGGTGCTATGGGACCACCTGGACAAAAAGGCCAAACTGGAGCGCCTGGAGTTGGATTTGCAGGTAAACCAGGTGAAAATGGTGCTCCAGGTATACCTGGTCCTACTGGTCCTAAAGGTCCTCAGGGAGCCAGTGGAGCACCTGGTGCTCCTGGCATTCCAGGTTACGGTAAACCAGGTGCACCTGGTCTTAAAGGTGATTCTGGTCCCGCAGGTAGTCCAGGTACAACAGGTCAGAAAGGTGAGCCAGGTGCTAAGGGCCCCACCGGATATACAGGTGCAACTGGTCCCATGGGTCCAGCTGGTGCTCAAGGAGCAAGAGGTTTTCCAGGAGAAAGGGGAGCTACAGGTGATAAAGGTGAACAAGGGATCATGGGACCTCCAGGCTTAAAGGGACATAAGGGAGATCAGGGGGTACAAGGTGTTGAGGGCAAGCAGGGTTATCCAGGTGCAACAGGCCAACCAGGCCCAAGGGGAGCTACAGGTGCTCCAGGTAGCAAGGGGGAAATTGGCCATACAGGTGCAACTGGTGCTCCAGGAGCCTCTGGACCTGTTGGACCCAAGGGTGTTACAGGACATACTGGGCCAGCTGGTGAGAGAGGCCCTGAAGGTGCCCCAGGAGCAAGAGGACCCCCTGGTCCTTCTGGGCCATCAGGACCACCTGGTCTTAAAGGTCACCCAGGTCTTCCTGGGCCACCTGGCCCTGCAGGTATCACTGCTAAAGGAGTTTCTGGACCTCAAGGTCCATCTGGACTTCCTGGAGCTGATGGAGCTCCTGGACCCGAGGGACCAGCCGGTCCACCTGGCCCACCTGGTCCTCCTGGCGAGGTTATTTTTGAGAAGGGGCCAGCACCAGGGGCCATCATGGTCAAGACGCCAATGTCTGCATTTACTGTGTCAACTCTGACACCTTATCCTCCCTCTGGGACCCCCATTAAATTTGATCACATTGTTTACAACTCAGACCATCACTATGACCCTGAAACCGGAATCTTTACCTGCCATGTTCCAGGGATTTATTATTTCTCCTACAGCATGCATGTGAATGGTGCAAATGCTCTGGTGGCCCTGTACAAAAACAGTGATCCTGTTATGTTCACCTATGATGAGTACAACAAGGGCTTCCTGGACCAGATGTCTGGTAGCGCCGTCCTTCACCTTAACGAGCAGGAGACCGTTTATGTTCAGATCCCTGATGATGAGGCAAATGGCGTCTTTGCCGCCGATAATGTCCACTGCTCTTTCAGTGGCTTCCTGATTGCCTCTACGTGATACGGTAGTAAAACCGTATCATAACTTCTAAACCCTCTTGCTATTTCTCAAACAAAATTGGCATGTTTAACAAAACAGGCTGTTACTCAGTGTTGAGAAATACAAGCATCTCGACTTGAAAATTCCAAGCAGTGGGTGCTAATTAAAAGGACATTATATAACAGGTAATCAGGGAGAGAACGGCAGTTAAAAGGCCTGAACAGTTATCCTTATTTTCTTTTGAGGGTGAAGAAAGCATGTGAAGTTTAATGATTATTTCATGTCCTGACAATCTCGTGTCATTTTTTTTTTATTTTAAATCACATAGGGTGGTTTAAATTTTTATCTGTTTTTTTTTTTTACCTTGATATTGGTGACTATATTTCTTTATTGGTTACAAAAAGAGAATGTTGCTCCTTGCATTTGACTTGAATATTGTGAAAATGGTCTAACTGATCATAAAGATACATACCAAACAATCAAAACTCCAAATGTGTTATGCATAAAAGATTCCTGTGCTTTATAAACCATAATGACTGAAATAAACTGTCTTAAAGAATTTTTGTCTGCTCTGATGATTTAGCTTGCCAACATAACTGAAAGCAACACACAGTACATAGAAATAACAAGATATTGTATTCAAATGAAATGTAATCAGATTACAAATATTTATCATTGGTGTCATAATAAGTAAGAATAAAATCTTGTAAAGATTTACACACTCATATTTCTAGTCAGTTGTCCATTTCTAGTCCATTACAGTATGGATAAACAAATGCTTTGAACCATTTTAGATTTTTTTTTTTTTTTGTAAAAGCTTAAGTAAAAAAAAAAAAACTGAAACCAAAACCAAATCTGACTGTGCTGACTTAAGCCAGATTTTCGTGGAATATAATCCAGCTGAGCTGAGTGTGTGTAAATAATCTAAACAGCTGGGGTGAGGCAGGGAGTCTCCCTTGGTGAGCAACTAATGCCAGTCCCATCTACCTTAAAAGCAACTGGTTAGGTGGGGACACAAGTCAAACAGAAGGCATCGGGTGGAGTTTAATCAAGCAACTGGTAGCCCCAAACCACAGGCAGATGGAGGCACCACCGCCATGTGAGGAGACTGTGGTCGACTTAAAAGAGTTGGGGTGAGAGGACTTGGTAGGCAGAGCCGTTCCTATCTTAGGGCGACCAATGCTTCTCATCCGTGTGAGAAAAAACATGAAGTGTAAGCCACAGGCTTGAGGCAACCGTCCAAAAAGCACATCCAGCGCACAAACTAGGAACAAGAAGACTGGGTGAAAACACACCCTACTTGTGGCTCCTAGATTAGTGGTGAAGTTAATCTAGGAGTGCAGAAACTGCATGGTTTAAAATTGGCTTTTACTGCTGCGGTGGACTAAAAACACTCCAGTGGTGTCTGTTGTCATACCATTTATACTTAGAAAGCACTTGGGTTTTTATGGGTTAGGGAAAGGAAACGTAATTTCAGTGGGTTGGGAGAAGACGTTTATTTACATTATGAAACCAGTGTAGTTTTCCAGTCAAAGTATGAAGTGAAGGAAGTAAATAGGACCAGAGGTGGGCACTCCAGGTTCAGAAAGTAAAACTCCTTCCCAGGATTTTACTCAAGCTTGATGGATTTTCTAATTAGTGGCAGGTAAAGTTTGTGGAATCAACACAATCCAAGAAGACTGAGCAAAATCCTGGTGAGGACTTTTACTTTCTGAACCAGGAATGCCCACCTTTGAATAGGAATCAAAGAAATATAATCATTCATGTAAACTATTTTTATAGAAAAAATATGGTTAGATTTTGTTTTTGTTAGACATTGTGTCTGAACACAATGTTCAGATTTGTTGTTGATTGGTTTCACCAACAAATACTATCAACTGCAAACCATATATTGTATAAACTTTGCATAAATTTTAAACCAGAGATTTTACACCTAACTGCACATCCCCATCAATTTCAATCAAGTTATATTACATGTGCTACAGAAGAGGAAACAACAAACAATTTAGGTGCAGAGAAGGATATGAATTCAACAAGTCAGAACATTTAGATATCAGATAAATAAATCTAACATAAAAAGAAAATGATATCTTTAATGCATGTTCTGTGTATAATGCATATGCATTGAGTAACAAAATCCAATTTATAGTAATATACAGTCTACCCCATCTACCGACCACATACAGTGAGGAAAATAAGTATTTGAACAGCCTGTGACTTTGCAAGTTCTCCCTCTTAGAAATCATGGAAGGGTCTGAAATTTTCATCATAGGTGCATGTCCACTGTGAGAGACATAATCTAAAAAAAAAAGGGAAATGAATGTGTTTTTTATTTTTGTTCAAATGCTTATTTTCCTCACTGTACCTACTGTCACTCATCACATTGTCAAAAGCCCAATTTGTTGTATGTTTTATTTTGCAATGTGATGTAACGTGAAATGCTGCTGTCATGCAGTTCTTGGTAATACTTGAGATAATGTACTGATCGCGATCATGCAGAAGCTGCTTTTTGTGAATGGGGAATCTAATGTCTAAAAGTACAGGGAATAGGACCTCTGTACTTACACAGCATTAAATATTTAAACTACATCTTCAGGCAGCTCTCCAACCTGTTCCTGTCTAAATCCATCATCCCACCATGTCTGAAGTCTACCACAGCCATTGCAATGTCAAAAAAGACTGCCATCAGTGGTCTCCATGACTACCATCTTGTGGCCGTCCTGTGGCACACCGGTCATTAGGTTTGAAGACACTGGTCCTCTAGCACATCAAAGCCTCCTACCCACCTTCTACCCCCCCACACTTGCCTACAGAATGAATAGGTCTATAGAAGATGCCACTCTGACCCTATCCCTGCTCATCACACTGCAATGACATACCTTGACCACCAGGGGAGCTATATGATGATGCTTTTTATGTACTTCAGATCTGCCTCCTATATGGTGATTCTGAACTGAGTTCTAAACATAGGACTTTCCAAATCTGCCTGCAACTGGATCAAAGACTTGCACTCAGACTCTTAGATATGTCCTCAACCTCTCCTCCACCCTTAAACTTACTAACATCATGACATTTGCTCATAACACGACTAATTGGACTCAGTTCAGGAGGAGACCATACAGCATATTTTCTGAATTATCGCATCCTGAAGTGCTGCTTCTGGAAGAACAGGGATGTCCTTCATCCAAATGTTCCTGCTTTCAGGTCCCTTTGTACACACACAGCTGAACATCTCGGACCACCGTCACCAAAGGAGCAGTGAAGAAGACAAAGTAGTGACGCTACAATCTGAGGATTCACATTCACGACACACCCACTGCTCAGCAGCAAACAGGAGAGCCCTTCAGAGAGTCATCAATTACACCTGCATTAATTACTGACCACTCGTTTTCCTCTGTGGAGGACCTAATCAGCTCTCAGTAGAGTAGCCAACAAATGGAAGACACATACCACCCTGGACATCATCTGTTTGACCTGCTACCCAATGTCACATGCTTCAGGTCCATCATATCATGGACAAAGCCCAGAGCCTTGTGAGGATCATGCACAAAGATAGTTATAGAAACAGATTCCATAAGATCTGTATGCTTATACATACCTAACTATATTTGCACTTCAGCAAATATAAAATATGTCAGATGCTATAGATAATTTTCAATGTGCAAGCTGCTACATTGCTACATCTTTTTTTTTTGTAAATTTGTGTTTATTTGAACCCTTTCCATTTTTATTGTTTGCTGTGTGAATGCACTGTCAGGATAATCTCAATTAATTTTATACTGTGCAGTGACAATAAAAGGCATCAAATCTAATTGTCACCTAGATCTACACTTGAGGCCCCTACAAATTTAATAGCAATTCATTTGTGTTAAAAGGGCAAAAAACATTCAGTTAAGGCACCAGTTTTAACTAGCGTAGCAGTGGGTTTATGGGCAGTATAAATGCCAGAACCAGCCTCTCCTGGCAGGCTACTAGATCTGAGCTCTACAACAGTAATTAAGCAAAACATCAAACCAATGCTTCAGCAGGACCATTAAAAAGTTTGCCCCTTAAAATGAGTTTATAGTACCCATCTTTACCATTGCTCTCCAAAGTTATTTAAGTGTATTTAGAATTCATTACCAATGTAAAGGTTGTCAACTTCAAAAAGGATTTTTATGGCCAGTTTTTTAGGTGCAACAGAGACAAGCCTCGAGTACAGGAGACTTTCAGATAGTAAACGACATTAAGCACTTATTGCAGCCCTAGACTAATCTCACCTCCAGGAAGCTGGTCCCTACAGCCCACTGAAAGCATCAGTGACTTCAGTAGCTTTGATCACACCAACTGCTTAATCCAACACAGGAGAGAGAAGCTGAGTTCTTTGAAATCCTTTATTTTTGCTTCGTGCCCCTAGACGTTGAGAGTAAATTCATATTCTGTATGTGGTTAACATTCCATTTAAAAATCAAGTAGTGACAGACCTTTAGTATTTACAAAAAACCTTGTTCCGCTTGATTGCACTGGCGATTTCATATACTTGCACAGTATCATAGTAAAAAACAAACAAACAACAACAAAAAAAAAAAAAACACTAATGGTATTAGTCGTCACAGGTCAACTTTCTTTGATCTACACTTCACAATTCTGTTAGAAAAGAAGTATGCTTAGGGAGTCATCTATAGCACTGAGAAGTAAAAAAAAAATTAAAACAGGACATGACAAACGCCTATACAACAACACAGTGCTGCTATATTTCAACAGTGCAGCTGGTAAAATTCTGAGCACCAATCCCAATGTGTGAGTCACGTGATGACACAGCCGTAAACAATAAATTGGATCTGTAAATCACCCACATGCCGTATTTCCCTTTTTGGTAGCACACACTGGCAAAACCTAAATCATATGGCACCAATTACTTCATCTAACATTTCAATTTCCTTAATACACTAAAATGGTTTACACATATGAAGGGGGGAAAAAAAATACTGCATCACACATCCACACGCAATACTGTAACAAACACTTATAGAGGAATTGAACTGTGGTGCCCTTCACTCTCCAATCAAAAACCCTCTATCTCAGGAGCTTCCACGGCGACATACTGGATGGAGTAGGAGTGGATAAAGTGATTGCAGGTAATAAGACAGCTTGGAAAGGTCACTGGGTCTTGTACAAGTCCTCCGTGGCTGTGCTTCTTATTACTTCATGTAAAAGAGCTGCATAAGCTCTCTCCGGCGCACCTCGTTACTCTGTAGCAGCTGGCTTGGCTTCAGCGCCCTCCGCAGGCGTGGGCACCTCAGTGTCGGCCGCCTTCTCCTCCGCTACCTCCTCAGTGGGCTTTTTCTCCTCATCGCCGTTCGCCTCGTCGGGTTTCAGATCTTGGGGGGCTTCCTCCTTCTCCCCTTCTCCACCAGAGGCCTCGGGCTTAGCCTCCTCTGACGCGCCTTCCTCCGCCTTCTGCTCGTCTTCCTCCGCCGGCGCAGCTGGCTGCTCGCCCTCGGGTTCCTTTTTAGCGCTCTTCTTAAACGAGAAACCGCCGAGTTTGAACGGTTTCTTGAAGGAGAAGCGTTTCTTTTGCTTGGACGGCTCGCCGCTTCCCGAAGCGGAACCGTTCTCTTCCGACTTGGTCGCGTCTTCTCCGTTGGCCGCCGGTGCGCTCTGGGCATCTCCCTCAGCCGCGGTCTTCTCCAAAGCGTGCTCCTCCTTCACTTCATCGTCTGCAGAGTTCTTGCCATTAGCCTGAGGCTCGTCTGCAGCTGCGTCTGCTGTAGGCGACGCGTTCCCGTTTGTTTTGGCATGGCCGTTTTCCTGAAACGACGGGAAAAACCCAGTTAGTCTCCCGAGAGAAAGCGGGGAGGTCTTCGACTAAAGCAACTAAAAGGGCGAGAAATGCATTTAATGCAACGGTTACTTTGTAGCATGCAACAAATTGCAGCCGTGCACTGATTGCAGCTGGCCCATCGCGTGCACCGGTTCTTTTGCACGCCACGTGGGTTAAGTAAGCGCGAGCGTGCACTTTTGTCTCGCGCACGCTGTTGCTGTGTGGGTCGGTCACGCAAGATGGACGTTGAAACAAGGTCCAACCAAGATAGTTCTTTCATACCCAGCTAGACTGTCGTTAATCAGAATGATGCACTGCAATCAGTTACAACTATGTGAAAAATAAATAAAAATCCCTTGATCCGTTTTCCCTATACATGGCCATTATTTGCAAATAACACTAGTAAAATAAAGGCGTGGTAGTTTAAATAAGATGGCTCTGCACGACAGTCGAAGCCCACAGTGATGTTCCCGCTGCAACTGTTTAAAATTATCAGGCTCCACCATTACTAGCTCCTAAATAATACAACGACTGATTATAAAAAATGAACGACAAACCCCCCCCCCCCCAGTACATTAATAGAATTTAAACTGGCTAGAGACACATCAAACCCTGGAGAAAACGCTATTTCTGCTAAATCTGACCAAACAATTGCATTGCATTCGTGCTGTTCACACCAAACGTGTTTTTTGTTGTGGGTTGTTTGGATGGTTTGATGATACGTGGTTTTTCATTGTTCATTTCATGTGGTCTTCTGGACTGGCCCCTTCCCTCGCAATCCTCAATCGACCCAACAATTAAACACAAGTGTTGTGAGTGGGTTACCTGCCCGTTTGATTTAGCCCCGGCCTCGGACGGTTTTTCGGCAGCGGTTTCATCTTTTGCCCCGTTTTTGGCGATTTGCGCTCCCATGCTCTCCACTCCCAACAAAGAATCCCAACAGATCAAATGAATGAACAAAGACGGCGAGCTGCTTCCTCACGGCGGGCTCGGCGCACAGAACCCGTAAAACAGACCCGCGATCGACGGGAGACGAACTTCACACGTGGAAAATATAAATACTTCAAAAAACAATTATGGGAAATATAAGATAAAAGATAATGAAAATGCTTCTTTTGTTAATGAGATGCCATGTACAACGCCCGAAATGTCGTCACGGCATGGAGAAGCTGCTTGTACCAATCAGAAGTCTGATTAAAAATTGAGGCGGGGTCTCACGAAGTGGGCGTCGTCCATATAGTAGGGGGAGAGGACTCGACACAGCAACTAGTGATAGTGATAAAACTAGGGATAGTGATCGTGATAAAACTAGTGATAGTGATAGTGCTAAAACTATTGATGGTGCTAAAACTAGTGATAAAACTAGTGATGGTGCTAAAACTAGTGATCATTTGTGTGTTTTGTCCAGTGGCGTGTTAATAGCTTTAATAATACACTTTCCTACACAGATGATGCGTTGAAGGATTAGTACACATAACCCTATTTTAGTGTCACTGCTACCAAATAGATTTGGCTTGTGTTTAATCAACAGTGTCGGATTCAGAGTGACAAATTGTAAGACTGACCTATAGTTACAATATATGGTACAAATGTCAAAATTATGTTCATGAGTGAAAATGTTCCAGGTGATCGACGTTTAACGACGGGTCAGATCCAAACACGGCACGCATGGTGGTGCTAAGTGAGCCCTGCGACCTAGATTCAGTGATGTTTCATCTTCAACTCTAGACGGAGCTGTTCCACATATGTGGTCCAACATCGTGTGTGCCTCCACGTTATTGGACCGTCTTGGGTCACCATAGCAACTGCGCACCAGCCGCCTCAACGCAAGATTACTTATCCATGTTGAGAGCGCGAGGCAGAAATTGTATCAATCCAGTAATAAACACAGATTATTAACTAGGCCATACTATAGACTTACACCTAATGTCATTATAGTCCAGAGTACCGAATGCCACCAAACTTGACTCAGATTGGAGAGTTTAGATTTTTTAAAATGTCATTTGGTTTGCAGTACTTTTGATATGCAGATGATTTGTATAACATGCATCATATAACTTTTTATTATGAAATAACAGATTTACATCATATAAATTGACGGACTTTAATGTTTTATCATTAAAAACGGAATGCATCTAATCATCAGTCGTAGCATTAATGGATAAAAACAGAAGTTGTGTACACGGTTTCATAAATACCCATGTTTATCTTGTATATTATTTAAAAAGATGTTTTCAAATTCTAACTGAGCATCTGGTCCCCAGCAATGATCTCTCAACATGGTGGCTACAGCATCATCTTTGGAATTTAATTAAGATAGTCTGGCAATGTCACTGAATAGGCAGCCTAATATTATAATCAGTCTAGCATAGAAGCTTTGGAAACCAGATTCATGTTTCTTTTGCACAAGCTATTTTCCAGGCGACATTATTTTGCAAAACACAGCAAGCCTCCCGTTGTCTTTTGAATACAGTTTATCGTGACTGGGGCTGACTCCTGAATTAACATTTGTAATACAGGGAGAGAACCGTGACGGAGACCGAGCTGAACACGCGCACGCAGGCGTGTTCCTGGAGCCCTGATTGGTTGAACGGCTTGTCCGTCAAAGCCTTGGCCCCCCCGACACCCCGCCCCACCAACGCCATCATCTGTTTTATTCGGCGACAGGAGCAGCCTGAACCGTCAGGGCTAATGTTGTTATTTTCATAATTCACCGACGGGGGAAAAAAAACATATGCGCAAATGATCCATTGACGATGCTTCCTTAGCAGTGAAATACAAACCGGTTCAGACATCTCGCTTGGTAAGCGTTTTTGACGGTTTGTTTTTTTAACGCACTTGGCGCAGCCAATTTGTTTCCCATGTAAATTGTAGTTAATTAAATATCATAGTCATGTAGACATTGTATGACGAGCGACGCGATTTAATTACAGCAGGTTTAATCCGTTAATTATGAAAAAAACAATATTCTCTGCAAACGTGAGGAAATGGTTGTGTAGAGGACGTAGAGACGCTGGGTGGCCAGTATCGCTCGGCGATGCCCGCCTGCAGCACGGACTGATGCGCAGCTGAAATGGCCTCATGTAGACCACTGAAGAGAATAGGGCCTCTGTGGCACAACCAACCACCCCGATCCTCTCATTTGAGAATTATTCAGTGGCCTTGGTAAAGGTTTACAAATCCTGAGCACATTTCATGTTTCCTTTTAAAGCTCCTCGTACGCGTTACATTGTTTTGCGTTTGCGTGCGCTGTATTTGTGTTCACAGGTTACTTTTGTGTCTACATAGCAGATGGTTGTGGTGGTCGTGCCGTGGTGTGAAGGAGGCTATTGGGGAAATAGAATAAAGACCGTTATTTGCTAGAATTCAGATGGTTTCCACTATAAGCTAAAATTAGAGGCGATATTGTAATATGCCCCCCAGCTAAGATTTATGGGCATTATAAATCTCCACTCCATTGTGTGCATAATTGACGTATGTAGGGCCTTTTGAAGCTAAAGAGATAACAGGACATCGAAACATACTTTCTTTTCTTTCTTTCTCATTTTAAACTGATTAAATAATTGATGTCTAATCTTTTCAGTGCTGGAGAATTGCCAACAACATGTAATATGTATATATTATATATATATATATATATATATATATATATATATATATATATATATATATATATATTGCTTTTTGCTAAGCTTTTGCCATTTTAAGACAAATGTTAAGCACGTTACAGAGATGTTTTCACCTGTGTGAAGAGCAAACGGAAGCTCCGCTGTATGTATATGCTGTAACATGCTGCAATTCTGTATATTTGAAACAAGCGTTATGGGTCACAAAACAGACCACACTAAAGCTAACACCTTTAAAAGCTAAAATGTACATGATTATTCTACATAAAAGCTACATAAAAGCTGGTCTACAGTAGAATCATATTTGACTTCAAACTGTGGAAGTACACTAGATATACACAAAATGTACATGTACACACATTCTACAAAACGTTTGGAATAATACAGATTACCATAGAGAGGGAGAGGAAGTAAATATCTGAAATTAGATTAGAGGGAAATTAACTACTTTTTTATTTCCCTCCACTCAGGCCTGGTTTTCAAAGGAACCAATCATAGATGTTCTCAGTACATCTTTAATTGAATGGAATGCGAATATTCCACTGTGGTGCCCCAGTGCTTGCTGTGGTATGTTTAATAGACATATGTTTGCATTTTCTTTCTGCATGCATTACATTACCATCCTCTGGCCGTAGCGTCATGGTTGGCAACGTAGAGATGAAATGACTGCAACCTTTTTGTTGAGCTGAAAGGTTACCGTAGTAGGCAGCCCTGTCATTCTGTGCTAAATTCATAACTTGGATCAGCAGAGTGGTGGTTAAGAGGAAATGGGACACGTTGATGGCATCACCAGCCCCACCCGTTTAAACCAGTTTACCAAGTTTGTTCACACAAAAGGCGAATCCACACAGATAACACTAACAAATTGCTTAAATGAAGAAAGAGCAGGTCTAGACTTTTGTTCAGATGGGGCGTACACTTAAACTATGGTCGACTGTGTAAAATAAACGATGGACTGTTGTGTTTGGTTTGTTTTGCTCTGCCTCGTTCACAGAATATAGATAATGGGCTGTGTACAATGTAAAGACAAGGAGGCAACCAAGCTGACAGACGACAGAGAGACCAGTGTTTCACAGCACCCTGGGTACCGCTATGGGGCAGACCCAACGCCGCAACACTACCCGAGTTTTGGAGTCACGGCCATCCCCAACTACAACAACTTCCATCCGCCTGTTAGCCAAGGGGTCACTGTTTTTGGTGGAGTAAACTCCTCTTCCCATTCTGGAACACTGCGCTCACGAGGCGGAACAGGTGAAGATCATCATCATCATCACCATCATCTTCATAGTAAAACTGCTAGGACGGCCGTTTAAACTTAGATTAACAGAGAGATCTATGGGTGGTAAAGAATCCTTGACCAGGAGTATAATGCCATCTTATAGGGTTTCGACAGTTTTTTCTGCACTACAGGGTTTGAAAATTTTGCTCATGTTTCTGCATATCTATTTGCATCGAAAAGCTTCTTTTCACTTTCTCGTGCTTCAGGAGTCACACTCTTTGTAGCACTTTACGATTACGAGGCAAGGACAGAGGATGACCTCAGTTTCAGGAAAGGAGAAAAGTTTCAAATTCTTAATAGCACGTGAGTATAAACTAATTTCAGGCTTTTCCATAAATATAATACCCTCAAGTAGTATGTTTACAGTGTAATCAGGTACTAATACTTTTTCTATTTAACGATATTTTTATTAATTGAAGAGAACATATCTCTGGCATTTGGATTGTTGTAGATTAAAGTTAAATTGTCTTGAGCTCTGTCTTCATGAATTAATACCTAATGACGTAAAGAAAATAGCTTTATCTTAACTATCAGTGATTGTTAAAGAACGTTCATAATTTGTCTAGTGGGGGTTAAGTTATTTTTGCTTGAAATACCTTTAATGGCTTTGTATGACAAAAAACACAAAGTATTCCAATGCATGTTGATCTCTAAATAGTTTTTATTAAACAAAATGTCTCATCTAGCCATGCATACACGCCATGAGCCGGCCCTAATGTGTCTTAACATTTCTACTTTTAGACACTTCACTTTTGTTTTCATTTCTCTACCACATGAGATGAGCAACTCTTCTGAAATATCTCCAAGGAGAGCAGGGACAGATTAGTTGGCACGAATGGCCAAAGTTTCCACCCCTAAACAGCAGTTTCTTTCACATTTTTTTCATCATGCTCTGCAAATCTGGGCTAACATGGGAAGTCTCTGGGGCTTACAGCCAGCAGTAGGACACTCTTCCTATCGATCCCCAGCGTGTCTGTACGGTAACGTTGATCCCATTGGTTTTCCAGGGAGGGGGACTGGTGGGAGGCTCGTTCTCTCACTACAGGTGGAACAGGATACATACCCAGCAATTACGTGGCTCCAGTAGATTCTATTCAAGCTGAAGAGTGAGTTCAATTTGAGTGTTAAAAAAGACCAAACCAAATGACACACTCTGCATGGATGATCTGGTGGTTCCGTGTTATTCTTATTCTTAAGTTAGAGGCTTCCGTGTGTTTTATTGTTGACATGTTTACTACATGTTTTCCCATCCTTGTCGTAGCTGGTACTTTGGTAAACTAGGACGAAAGGATGCAGAGAGACAGCTGCTGTCTAATGGAAACCCTAGAGGCACTTTTCTCATCCGAGAGAGTGAAACAACAAAAGGTGACCAGCATGTCCAAACAAACATATACTGCCGCTGTTACTATGTCTCTGAAAAGCTATTAGTGGTATAATCACGAAGATTTTTCAAGAGGCAAATTTGAACTGAGAGGTCAACATACTGAAACGTGACCATTCGCCCATGAATGAAATGGACATTTCAAATCTATTTCAAGTTTTTTTTAAACGATCATTCAGTTGTCAAAAGGATGTCACTTATTAGAGCTTCTCCTACTAAGTTATCCAGTCAAATAAGAAATGTTAAATGTTTACCTTGGGAAACCACACCAGCCCATAAACTCGTGCGTGATCTTGATTCTGATCTGATGGAGAATCCTGTTCTCTTTCGCAGGAGCCTACTCTTTGTCCATACAGGATTGGGATGACATTAAGGGTGACCATGTGAAACACTACAAGATCCGTAAGCTGGACAGTGGGGGATACTACATCACCACCAGGGCTCAGTTCGAAACCCTTCAGCAACTTGTGCACCATTATTCTGGTATTGACTCAATGGACCTCAATGACCAGTACATTATTTCAACATAATGAATACGGGGTTAGAAAGTAATCAACAATGTTAGCTCCTGACAAAGCAAATGTTGACGCAGTCACTGTTGATTTTCGCATGAAGTGGTCTTAATGGCGCTGCTTTGTGTGTGCGTGTGTGTGTGTGTGTGTGCGTTTATGCACACGCGTGTGCATTTGTGCGTGTGTGTGTGCACACAGCAAGGGCTGCAGGACTGTGTTGCCGCCTGATCGTTCCCTGCCACAAAGGCATGCCTCGTCTCGCCGACCTGTCCGTCAAAACCAAAGATGTCTGGGAAATCCCGCGGGAGTCACTCCAGCTCATCAAGCGCTTGGGGAATGGACAGTTTGGAGAAGTCTGGATGGGTATGTGCCAGATCTGCTGAGTGATTGCAGGTTCATGCTAGGGTCAGAGGAATTGTTTTGTTGAGAATCTCTGTCGAATGCAATTTAATTCAAGACCGGACAGTTTGAGGATGTCTGGATGGCTATGTTTTCATTTGACTGGTTTTAGTGGAAGGCTCACTGTAGGCTCAGAAAGAATTTCAGTTAAGAATTGATGGTAATTTTATTCTGGACTAGACTTAATCAGTATCTTATCGTCTATCTGAAAGTCTCTTTAAATATTGTTAAAGTATGAACCATTTATTTATTTATAATATATTTGCCATGCATTAAAAGCACATCCGAACTCTCTGCATGATTCTGAAAGAACTAGATATTCTTCTCCATGTATCAGTGTCCCATCATCTCTCAAATGATCATGTTATCCTCCAACTAAATTGCAGGCACTTGGAATGGTACCACTAAAGTGGCAGTGAAGACCTTGAAACCAGGTACCATGTCCCCTGAGTCTTTCCTGGAGGAAGCACAAATCATGAAGAAACTGCGACATGACAAGCTGGTTCAGCTGTACGCTGTGGTGTCTGAAGAGCCTATCTACATCGTCACGGAGTACATGAGCAAAGGTGAGGAACACAAACACACCCAATGCAGCTGAACACACTGAACACAGCTGAACATGTGTTATGTTTTGGCATTATGGCATGTTACAATCAAACGGGGACCAGTATGGCTCGGCAGTCCACAGATTTGCAATTTAACATCACTTTCGTACTTTCGTTTTTGTAATTTTTCCAGTGTAGTTTGTACCATGAAATCCATATGGATTAAAACTAATGGCTTTCAAACATTCTTATGAATTAATTTGTAATTTTGTGCATCAGTTCCGTTGAAACTACTAATTTCTATTTTCAGTGAGTGCAACCAACCAGGATAACAAACAATGTATAGACATTTTTTTTAATCAAGTTGTCATCGTCTTCGCCAACATCCTCCTCTTCATTCTTCTGCTCTGTGGAGGATAAAACAGCTCATTGATAAGCATCAGTTCAAATACGACTGACACAATCCTGAAAACCAGGAAACAAGCAATAGTTAGCAATGAACTTTGGACATACACAAATAGGAGTGTTGATAGAAATCTTACAGTGTAAAAAAAAAAAGACTGCCAAATGTGCAAAGCTGTTACAAAACGTAAAACACTTCATTACATATCTAACAATTCTCATTAGCAGTGTGCAGACTGAAAGCTGATAAATGAAACACACTTGTGCGTGTCTGTGACTAACACAGTCAAAAATTTTTGTCAAAAGAGAAATATCAAAAAACCGATTTGGACAAAGTACAAACTTATAACATTTATGTACTTAATGTGTTCCCAGTGTAGCTGTGATTAAGCTACATTTCTGTTCATTATAGTCTACACTGATGAACGAAAGGTGTCCACCAGGACTGTTGCTAATGCCCGTTGCTGTCATTTTAACTCCATGATGTTTGACTGAGCTGAGGCTGGTATTCACCTTTTCAGGGAGTTTGCTGGATTTTCTGAAAGATGGCGAAGGACGGGGCCTTAAACTGCCAAACTTGGTTGACATGGCAGCTCAGGTGAGAACACCCTGCTCACAGGGAATTGTGGGTAAAATACTCTGCTACTGTGGGTAAAACTGCACTGCACATACTGACTTTTGGTTCCAGAAATGAAGCACAACTAAGAACACGCCAAACTGAAAGTTGCATGTCTCTGCCATTCAGGTTGCTGCTGGCATGGCTTACATCGAAAGGATGAACTACATCCACCGAGATCTGAGATCGGCAAACATCCTGGTGGGTGACAGCTTAGTGTGCAAGATCGCTGACTTTGGCCTGGCCAGGCTTATAGAGGACAACGAATACACAGCTCGACAAGGTAGGTTTCACTGCTCAGGTTGAAGAGAAGAGTGTGGACAAAGCGTACACCCTAACTAATTTTAAACTACTTTTATTGTTCTGGCATTGTGGGTCAATTTTAGTACTTAATATTTGAGACATTTCAAAATTGTCTCCAGTTAATCCTGTATGATTCATGGCACCAGGCTACATTCTGTTCGGTCACTGAGTGGTTTAATACATCCCTTCATGAGCTCAGCCACACGCTACACAGAGCTGCCTGCGTTTCGTTGTACCCATGGTTTATTTTCCTGTATGTGTCGGTACACATGCAGGCCTCTCTGCACCTGCGATCCAAAACCTGTAAAAAATTTGGTTATAGGTGCAAAGTTCCCCATCAAGTGGACGGCGCCTGAAGCCGCACTGTACGGACGGTTTACCATCAAGTCGGATGTCTGGTCCTTTGGAATCTTGCTCACGGAACTGGTGACCAAAGGTCGCGTGCCATATCCGGGTGAGTCATACGACACTCGCGTCATACGGTATCCAGTAAGCGTGTCAGATAGAGTCGTCATACCTCGTTGGTTTGTAAGGGAGTGTTCAGCAGTGTTTGGGTTCTACCTTCTAGGTATGAACAACAGGGAGGTGCTTGAGCAGGTGGAGCGAGGCTACCGCATGCCGTGTCCCCAGGACTGCCCCATATCTCTGCACGAGCTCATGCTCCAGTGCTGGAAGAGAGACCCCGAGGAGAGGCCCACCTTCGAATACCTGCAGGCGTTCCTGGAGGACTACTTCACTGCCACTGAGCCACAGTACCAACCAGGAGACAACCTCTGAACACCATGACCCTGACCCTAACCCTGGGAAAACGGAGTGCCGCAGTTGACTTCTCTTCACAAGGACGTTGCCACTGATACGATGCACACACGATGAGAAAAGCTTCCAGATTTCTTGCCATGTTGATCCAGTCTTGACACGTTACATCTTCCATCGAAAGGACACGTCACGTTACTATCAGTTAAGCCAAATAGTGTTTTGGGGACCCAAATGATCTTCATGGGTTCTCACAAGTGTTTGAAAAAGAATCACTAATAAGGATAAAACGACCTGTTTGTATCTAGTGTAAATATGACCCACGTGTTTACTTACCCCCTGTTTTAAGCTTTATTACTTTTATAATGCAGGGTTTTTTTGTTGTTTTTGTTCTTATTGAGAAGTGTCATTGTTCAGCGAAAAGCATGAATTTTGAGGCCAAAACAAAACCTCTTTTAATGATATGATTCTGGAAACCATTTGTTTAATTCTAGTATTCCAAGTGGATATTGATTGAAAAACCACTAGGACTTCGTTAAATATCACAATAACAACATTCCCAGTTTACGTTGAGAAATACTGCAGCAAATAGCTAGCTAGCTTTTCAGACAAAAAAACATTTGACCGAGGGAAATGTTGTCTGCGCCGGCTTCGGTGAAAAAATGACATTTCATTCGCCGGCTTCTGAGCCTTTTTATTTGCACCTGCTTTTAGCAAAAGCTCAATGTCCTCATTTTTGTTTTCTTGTTACTTAAAATGAGTGCATTTTCTATTTAGCCACTTTGGATTAATGATAGATTAATTATGCATCAATATAGTATTCAGGCTGTGTGGGTATTATGCTTGACTATACCTGCATCTCTCTAGCAAAGGTAAAATAAAAAAATAAATAAATGGCTAATATCATTACTGTTGTAAGAGATATATAAAACAAAACCATTTAATGCATTGTAACATGTTATTAGGTAACATAACTAAACAGAAGAGGGAAGAGTAAAGGCTTCACTTAACATGTCCCCACTGGTCTTGTGGGCATTGTTTCTGGTCTTTCTGTCCCTGAGGTAAAACAACATTAAATCTATCTCTGGGTCCATGTGCACTCTAGGTCACACTAAACCTCATCTTCATATGACCTTGAACAATGTCAGAAATGTATGGCAGAGTCTGCAAGGGCAAGAACCATTGGCAAGAATCATTTGTTTCATTTTGTTTTCACGATGACCTTCACCCGGAACGTCGGTGGTTCTTGTGAAGTTTCAGACGCTAACAGCGTGCGCTACATCGGGCCGTGTGACTGGGCCTGAAAGAAAAGGCGAGCATGTTTGTACACCAACCTACAACCTCATGATTTTCACATTTTTCATTTTTGTATCATCAATTTGGATTCATTCATAGATACTGTGTTTATTTAATTGTTTAATTGTTTCAGTTATGCACATACATATGTAGAATAAAGAGTCATTACCAAGCCTATTTTTTGGGGGGAGGGATTTTATGTTTCTGCTCAAACATGACTTGGTTAACACGGGACACTGTCCCCCCAGCATAAAATATAAGCAGTGGCTTTATGATCAGAACTGAATTGAGATTTGAGACAAACAAGTTAATTTAAACATGGATTCAGTACCCAATTTGAATCAATCAAGCATTTATGAAAAAAGCATTTATTAAGCATTTATCAATGATTTGATTTGATTTTATTTATGACAATCTATTAGGCGTTATTGTATTTAGACGAACATCCATCTACTCCATCCTTTCAGAGTATTTGAAACTATGAATCCATGTTCTTGATGCAACATCTACCATATCAGTCTTTGATTTTCTTCTTTCCATGACAGGTTTCTGTAATACCTTTCATGGCCACAGGAGGGCCACTGCATTCCATACATATAGCTCACAATCTCTGTTTCAGTCAGCTCATTGGTTTTCTGGTTAAAAATAGGTGCTTCAGTTCTTTGAATCCCAGATGAAAATGTATCCTTTGAGATTTGGTTCAAGAGTGATGGCCTAGCCTTTAAATAGGATTTTAGTTGGTGAATTGTGTCAGTTTAAATCACAAAGCAGATTATCTTTTTTTGAGGGTACAGTGGAATGCAAATATGGAAAATGTTCTTGCTAAAACGAACATGATGGTGATAGTAAAGGGTAGACCCGTCTCTCATGGTCTGATCGTGTTTACGTGACCTCCTCTTCTTTTGCAGTGTGACAGGCAGGCACCTCCCCTCCACCCCTGTAACCCGTCCCCTCAACCCCCACCCCCACCCCCACCCCCTCCCCCTCCACCTAAAAAGGCAAGGCTGAGAGCAGGTGGGGAAGACAGCACTAGCTAAGAATAAACTAGCAGTGCGATGGATAAGGTTACCATGAAGCTCCCCTGCATTGCTTCTTGCCCTATACCCTTCTGAGGCATCAAAAACACTGGGGGAAATTATTAGCGAGTGTTTGCTACCTCCCCTGTTTAAACCACAGAGCCCCTGTCACCGTCGAGGTCCCCTTCACCACCTTCCCTACTACCCTCTGCCAAAGGGTAACAGTCCTGGCACTCTGAAAAATCAGCTTTTCCCCATGAGGTAAAGAGGTTTCACCTGTGGATTATAAGGGGGACAATCGACCATTACCATGAGGGCCTAAATATCAACTGGGTGGAACCATTCCAATAGGACTACACAGGCAAAACCACCAGAACTGAAGTGACCACACCCCTACTGAAGGTACTGCAGGTTTTATATAATTTGACAGAAGAGAGGAGAGCAGAGATCCTAAGTATTGTTCTGATGTAGTTAGTCAAATGTAAGCTATGTAGAAAAAATATTAAGTTCTACATATAAGGAGTTTAATCATGACATGCAGTGTAAAAAGATGAGTTTTCAGACTGTAAATGTGAAAAAGTTTGTTTTCCATAAACTGATCAGCCTCTTATTGTCTGAAATAAATAGACCAGTCTTTTCCACTTGTGTGATTTGATCTGAATTCATACACAGATAGAGAACACAATATAAACAAAAATCTAAATATTAATATGAAAAGCCCAGCAGGCAGGAATGCCACGCTCTTGCTCAAGTTCTTGGAATGTTCTCACATATATCCGGAGTAACTTTTGTCGCTGTAGGTTATGTTGTGGTAGTTAACGGTCTTCCCTCCCTGTCGGCTTCGGTTTACCACTCTTCTTCTTGCCAGGGATGTGTGTCATGCATCATAAATCGGAGGACTGCTACCTTGAACATTTAAATAATATTGCAGTCAGTCTCCATGGCCTCTCTGGAACTCACTCTCACCTGCTGCAATGGCAATTCAAATATCAAAGTCTTGACTGTCAGCTCTTTTTAGTAGATGACATCGTGATTATTGCTTTTCAGTTAATTATGACACGACTCACCAGCATAACAGGATTATTTATTATGATTTAGATGCTTCACAGTTTGAGTACCAGTACGAGTCACTTCATCCACTCCACAGAGAAGAAAATCTTCCTAATACGAATCTGCCCAATGTTTCAATTTATAATGATGTTTGCTTTAAACCAAACTCTGACAATACTGTTCTGTGACACCCTACTAAGCACCTGTTGTATATTACAAATAATAATCTGACTCTGGATTAACTCTTCTGGTGCAGATAAATAAGTAATATACAGCATATAGTGACTAAATAATTTCCAAAGAGCTGTTCACATGCAGACTCTAACTCCCATATCTGTTCATACTGCAACAGGGACACAGCCAGATTCTTGTGCCAGTATGGATCGGCAGAACTCAGAAGCTACACAGACAACCTCTCCTAAAATCATAAGCCATGGTTTCATGAGAGTCTTAAGTGCCCCTGCCCAGTGGTTGATCATCATCACTCTTCTGATATCCTGGTCAACAGCTGGCGTTCTCTTGTTTGACTTTGTGAGCCCTGAACAGCTAACAAGTAAGTGACAAGATAATACTAACGGTGCCATCCCTAGTACAGGGTGTCATCGAGCGCTGGGTTTCACACCAGAAAACCAATAAGAAATTGCATTTGCCTAATTTTTTTTCCTCTCTTGTGTTTGCTGTAGACTTTCAACATATAAGTTCCGATCCCATGATGGCGTTGAACAAAGCTGTTGAGGGCATTACAGACAAAATGAGCCTCATGAACAACATTCTTACTGATGCCCATGGTAATCCCCGTCGAACCCTCCCACCACACACCACAAACTGAGACAG
This sequence comes from Brachyhypopomus gauderio, assembly GCF_052324685.1. NCBI lineage: Eukaryota > Metazoa > Chordata > Actinopteri > Gymnotiformes > Hypopomidae > Brachyhypopomus > Brachyhypopomus gauderio. Next base: position 3,828,084 of record NC_135227.1, on the reverse strand, counting down.
TAGCGCTAATCGCTATAGGTTTGCACAATTTCTAAAAAGTGCACAGGGTAATACTCTATATTTTGCTTTTCCTGGGCACAGAATATGTTCCTAATGTGATCTTTGATCCAGTGGGATCTGTTGTCAAGTGGACTGACACATCTGTGGCATTCCTGTCAGGAGTAACATTACTGGGTGAGGGTATGTATCATGTATTCAACAAGTTGAATATAGTTTGTCACATTCATGTTTTCTTCATCATCAGTTTAGTCCAACATGAACATTATACACAATACAACTTATTTTCTCCCCATGGATAACACAATGCCTTAAATTAGTTTTAAGTGAAGTGTTTTCCCCCACAGAAAATGAAGGAGTCAGTGGCTTCCTTAAACTTGGTAGCGGCGTGCTGAATGACATGAATGGTTTTCTTAGGACACCGGCTGCCTATCTGTTTCATTTGTTTGAAGGTAACTGCACAAATTCTTGGATAATTTAGCACAATGCAAACCCTTCTGTGTAATACCAACACACTAAACACTGGTAGATCATATAAAGAACTGCTCATGCCCCTAATAACCTTATATATATAAGTGTGTGTGTGTGTGTGTGTGTGTGTGTGTGTGTGTCAGAAGACAAACCAATATATGCAAAATTGACTTTTTTTCTTTTGAACTGGTCATATCATTGTCATTCATCTGCAAAACATCTCTGCCCTGCTCAGACGTGCTGGATACAGCAGTCGTCTATCCACTACAAACTGCCAGTGAAGCAGCGGCAGACATGTCAGTCAGGGCCAAGGCCATATCGTCCTCTCTCTTAAGCACCTTCCAGGGTCTTGAAGGTAAGGCCAAATACTCGTGGGTGTCTAATTATTATCCACTACTATCATGTCACATTTGAAATTAAAATATTAAATTCAAGAAATATGTAGTGGGCCCAGGTCTGAAAGAGAGACTAAATCAAAACGTTGTTTTTTAGTTTGGATCCCCAACATGAGCACTGGTATGGAATTCATAAACAGTGTTCTTGAAGGAACAGGAAACCTCAAGACCACAGTCGTTACACACCTGTCCAACATTTTTGCTCGTGATGAAGGTATGGAATGAAAAAGCTGCCAAAGGTGTTACTAAAAATGACTTTCAAATACAAATAAGGCAATAAAGTAAACATTTCATTTTTCCAGGTGCCATTCCTGACATGAGCTTTGATCCGATGAAAGTTGTCACAGACACTGTTGAGGAATTTACTGACCGGAGAGACATGGTATTGGCATATCTCTCTAATGTCATGATGCAAGATAAAGGTACGTCAGAACCTTGTTAAAGTATACGATGCACATACTATATCTTTGCACATTCTGTTGATACATTTTCTTGACAATTATCTATTACTCATTGTACTTTTGTCTAGATGATTCACCACATGTCATCCGAAGAAAAGGTTTGTACATTTTATTAAAGCATCTTTACAAAACTTTTATTTTTAAAGATTACTATGGGAGTGCAAATCTATAGCTTAGTCAATATATATATATATTATATATTATATATAATATATATATTCTGTATTTTGTTTGAAATTGCATAATATTCAGTACAAATTTGTAAACTGCATATTTACCTTCATATTTATCTTTACTAAATGTTCACAGGAGAATTTCTGCCACCTATGGAAAAAGGTTAGTTACCCCTCAATTTACATTACTTCACAATATTAATAACACAGATATGTAAAACTTTAGTTAATTACAATAAAACAAATAAAACTCTCAACGGAGGAGAAAAGGTCACTTGTCATCCATGACCTTGGGTTGCCCTGACAACTGAGGAGCATGAATAACTGGTGCATGCTGTATTGCACTGTTTGGATTCCAGACCCTTTGCATTACTACATCAGACTGATGAGTCACACACAAATGTAACACTTGCAATGTAAAACAACAAAAACTTGCAAATTATATCTACAAATGGTGCATGAAAAGATGGCATATTCTCAGGAAGTAACAGATGTAGAGAATGTTTAAATTATATTCTGAATGTTGCTTAATCTTTCTAATATGGTCAACCTCTAAATCTGCATTCTGTCATTCAACCCTGTCTGTATTGTCCATATTTCCCAGTCAGTAAAACTATGTGGTGTTAAAATGTGGAAGAACATTTTATTTAACCTAATATTAGTCTGGAATGATTTACAAAGTGCATGAAAAAATTACCATATAAAAATAAACATGCCCATGTAAAATGCTTTGCGTTCTCTGATTTCCTCTAGTGAATCACATGTTCACACTCAAGATTCTCATTTTTACATAAATTCTCGTTGCACTGTATGTTCTGGAAGATTTTAACCACAGTTGTTCCATTCTTGTTAACAAACATTAAGCATGCAAACTAAGGATATCATTCTGAAAGAATATTGTCAAACCCAACAATATTCCTTCTGTAAATGTTTTATAAGGTTGTGTCAGTTAAGCATAAACCTCGTGAGGTTCAAAATGCGATCCTTATTTAAGCTTACTGTAATTTAAATAAACAACATTGCAATGATTCTGCTAATAGCATATTTACTGTTAGTGAGTTACTGTCTTGTCTTTCCAAAATTTGACATGCCCTGCATGTTAAATAGCTTACCTTTAAAATTAGTTCAGATCTGATTTTACACCATGTCAAATTTAAGAGTGTAACCACACAAATGGCTTCATGAAACAGTTGCAGAGATACTGGGCAGAAAACAGGAAGCTGCCTACCTTACTATGAGAACGATTCTTAAAACGGGGAAAATTTGTGAACATGGCAGAAAGGACGCTGAAGATGACCAAAATGAAGATATGCTTGAAGAGGTGAATGCTGATATCAGGACTTCACTCCTGTCAGAATCAACTGATGTGATGACTGATGAAGATATTATTAAACTAGTCGCATCTGAAGACTTAAATTCATTGGATGTTGCACAAGATGAGGCCAAAGAAGAAAGCACTGATGATACTCACAGTGGACTGTCGGTGGAAATGGGATCACGTGATGTGACGTTAGATGATATGAAAAGTGTTGATGATATTCCAAAAGCTGTTAAAGATGACCCAACTGAAGCTTTAACTAAGAATGCAGACGATGCCCACACTAAAATGTCTGATGCTTGGTCCGACACCACTGTCAAGAAGGAATCAGTTGATCTGTTTGAAACCTTTGCTGAAACCGTCAGTGTTTCTGTTACCATCAATGTGCAAGCACCAAAGGAATCAACTGACGCTACCAGGCACATGATCGAACATGAAGACAAAACTGCAACGAGTGTTTGCCTGGAGTCTACAGTTGGGCAGGGAGCTATTAAAACCGATCTTGATCATGATAAAGTAAATAATGAAACAAAGACTATACGTGCCATGGAGAACAAGGTGGAACAAAGACATGCAAAACATCAAGCAGAAGTTAAAGCAGAGGACCCGGGAGACGATGAAGAATATTCAACTTCAGAACCACCAGGAACCAACACTCGCGAGGAGCATGTTCCTTTTGATTTATACTATGACAACATGGATGACGATGAAAATAACAACAACAATGAAAGAAAGAGGCACGCCACCAAAAGAGACGACATGAGGCAAAGATACGCAGGCCGAGCTGATGCTCATCTCCCCATAGAAGCAGCGGACCAAGGAGGTGGTCATTCTAAAGAGAATATAAAAGGTAGAGAAATGTTTCCTTCATGAGTGGCACAAAATATGTTTGTTTTGACAATGACACTACAGCAGGTATTTATTTGCTAAGAATGTAAGAGTTTCATAATGATCTAAAGTGATGTTTAAAATATACCCAACTGTACTATCAAATCTAGTTCAGTGCTGCTCATGCATTATTGTGTTTTGTTGTTACAAACTTCTGTTTCAAATTGTCTGGTTTTCCTGCACCATTAGCAGATATAAAAATGGAAACGTACTGAAAGATATATACTCTTTTTTGTTGAAAAGAAATGCAACATCTTGAAAGAGCCCAAAAGTAAAAAAATTTTTTTACCTTAGACTGGCTTCATTCGTCTTGGTCTGTGATACAGTGAAAGACTAATTTAAATGAACAAAACATACATGTCCTGTGTTGGATTAGAGTTTTGGATTATCCACCAAAAATCATCTTTTTTTTAGATCAGATATAATTTGTCTCCATAGGCTAATCCTAAATATTTATTCATTTTCCAGAAGACTTTGTATTTGTCTTTACATTAAATTCAGCTACACAGCTCTTGACTGAAGAGAAACCCTGTAATGATATTATGACAGTGCATCTGTAAAGTTTTGTTACTGCTTGCATATAGAATTTATACTGATTTGTTCAAATCACCACATACTAAGAAGCGTCCATTATGTGTATTCTATGTCAAATCATGTGACTCGCATTATTTATTCTCATGATTTGCAGTTCTGGAGCAAGAAAAAATAGCCATAGAGAAAAGAGCTCGGGAGGAGGCATACAGGATCCTTCAAGGTCATGATCTTTTTTTTTATTCCATGCATAGAGTTGGATATACTGCATTGTCCGATGTAACAACTCTAAAACTCTAGAGGATGGTCACACAAGTGACAAAACATGTTTATTGTTGCAGAAATGCGAGCTGAAAAGGCTGCCAGAATCGCACAGGACACTCAAGCCCAAAAAAAAGAGAAAAAAATAGAGAAACAGAAAAGAAAAGAAAAGGTGGACACAACCAAAGAAAGGGCGAGACTAAAAGAAAAGCCTATAGAAGAATTACGTGTGACTACAGAACTTAAAGGTGAGAATCTCTGTCCAGAATTAGTAAATATTTTATATAAGGTAGCATAAAATAATGATAACATTTCTTTTTATTTATTCATTTTAATTTATTAAAAACCAAAACAAACATAAGGAATCGATTGATTCATTAATTACTGTAATCAACCAATGATTCATTGATTAGCATGACAAGTTGTTTTCCCTCCTTTTTCTCCAATACAGACATAAAGGTCACCAAGGAGAGAGTGGGAAAAGTTATCCTGAAAAAAGGTATGAATGCTTTTAAATGACATTGTGATGTTGGGAGGAGGCAGGCACGACAAGGATTTGGTGCTGACACATACATTTATTTTAAGTGACAAAGTCCGGCGCGATAGCGCAAGCACACTAAACATGTAGCTCACTCAAGCACGAAGTTTAGACAAAGACGAGCACGAGCGCAAACGCACACATTCCCCCGTGATCACGAGACAAGGCACAGGTGAGACAAACGAACACGCTCACTAACGACCCACACCCATGGAACTACAAACATGGACATAACGACACGCAGATGACATAACGACACGCCCACAAGGAGGGGTCCACCTGTCACCGTGACACATATACCATGGGGTAATACATGCAATACATGACAAGGATGTTTCTTATTACAATTGTTCATTCAAATGACAAACTCATAATAAAAATAAATAAACAGGTCACACACTGAAGCCAAACTTGTGTAAACGAAATTCTATGAAATAAAAAGTTTACAGTTATCGTTCCAACATGAGAATTTATTTAAGTATGATTCCACAATCAAAGTGCTATACTATATTGCCAAAAATATTTAATTCGATTCAATATTATGTTGGTCCACCTTTTGCAGCTAGAACAGCTTCAACTCTTCTGGGAAGGCTGTCCACAAGGTTTAGGAGTGTGTTTATGGGGATTTTTAACCATTCATCCAAAAGTGAATTTGTGAGTCTCCGCTCTAATTCATACCAAAGGTGTTGAGTTCAGGACTCTGTGCAGGCCAGTCAAGTTCATCCACACCAGATTCTGCCATCCATGTCTTTATGGAGGAAAGGGCCAGTTCCAAACTGTTCCCACAAAGTTGGGATCTTGGGATTGCCCAAAATATCTTGGTATGCTAAAGCATTCAGAGTTCCTCTCACTGGAACTAAGGGGCCAATCCCAGCTCCTGAAAACAACCCCACACCAATCTAATGCTCCCTCCACCAAACTTTACACTTGGCACAATGCAGTCAGACAAGTACCGTTCTTCCAGACTCATCTATCAGATTGCCAGATGGAGAAATGTGATTTGTCACTTCAGAGAACGCACATACACTGCTCTAGGGTCCAGTGGCAGCATGCTTTACACCACTGCATCTGACGCTTTGCATTGCACTTGGTGATGTATGCCTTGGATGCATCTGCTTGATCATGGAAACCCATTCATTAGTCATTGAGCTAATCTGAAGGCCACATGAAGTTTGGATGTCTGTAGTGATTGACTCTGCAGAAAGCTGGCGACCTCTTCACACTATGTGCTTCAGCATCCACTGACCCCACTCCATCAGTTTACGTGGCCGACCACTTTGTGAATGAGTTGTTGTCGTTCCCAAACGCTTCAATTTTCTTATAATACAGCTGACAATTGACTGTGGAATATTTAGGAGCGAGAAAATTTCACGACTGAATTTGGTGCACAGGTGGCATCCTATCACAGTTCCATGCTGGAATTCACTGAGCTCCTGAGAGCGACCCATTCTTTCACAAATGTGTGTAAAAACAGTCTTGCCTAGGTGCTTAATTTTAAACACCTGTGGCCATGGAAGTGATTGGAATACCTGATTCCAATCATTTGGATGGGTGAGCGAATACTTTTGGCAGAAACAGTGCAGTCTGACATTAAAAAGAGAGGGACATGATTATCCACTATGAACAACTGCTACATGACTAGGAATTATTCAGAGGGTAGAAATATTATTTTATAAGAATAAGAGATTATTTGTCCATAAAAAATGGAAATTGGCAAACCAATAATAGAAAGTTATAAAAGACAACACGAATGAATAAACTGAAAATACTGTTTACTGTGTTAATAATCTCTATAATAAAAGAGACGATAAAAACGTAATCAGGTCCACCATTGCATCATGTCTGTCAACCCTGAGTAGGCCTACAGTATACTGCACTATGATGGAATGTTCTAAAAGTTTAGGAGATGATGGAGTTTCCACTGTTTCTGTATATGTTCAAGGCTATTGCAAAAATTGGCACATCCTCAGCAAACAATGATTGTATTGTATTTGAGTATAACAACTACAATTGTCAGGAAAAATAACTTTTTATAGAAAAATTTCACAAAAAATACTTAAACATTTCAGAGGATGAAATTTCCAAGGAGAAGGCTGAACCAATACCAGTAAAGAAACATGAACCTGCTCTGAAGCAAGGTAATATGGCTTTCATTGTCTTCTTGCTTACCATGTTTTAGATAACCTAACTTTTACAATGACATGTCATTCTGTTTGCCTAAGTTTATTTTGACCAAGTTTATTTACTATGTAAATACTAAGTGTTTTTGAGTTTAGGAACAAAAATTTAATTACATTAAATAAATAATTAAATTTAAAATACATTAAATTTTTTAACATATCAGAAGTTGAAATTGCCAAGAAGTCTAAATCCATCCCAGTCAAGAAAGGTATGAGTACCCATGTTTACATTACAAGTACTAATGTTTACATTAAACTATAATTCAAATTTCACGGTGTGTGCAGTTTTCATTCTGTATACTGTATTGTTTTACAGAACCTGACACTTTAAAAGAAAAGCCAAAAGTTGAACTTGCTCCAAAGAAAGGTAATGTAACTTTCAAAATGTCCGTGTAATCTTGTTGACCAGGTTAATAACACAGTTCTGTACTGATGTGTATGAAATTTGTATTTGTATCATACTTTTCTAACATTTCAGAGGCTGAAGCCAAAGAGAAACCCAAGCAAGCTCCAGTGGAGGGTATGTTTACGAAACCAGTATTTCATGTAAACAGAGCAAAACAATTAGTTGAAAACAACCATTACTTTGACTTCTTCAGAGGCTGAAGTTGCCAAGGAGAAGACTAAAGAAGTTCCCACCAATAAAGGTACTTTCTTGCTTTAATGTTATGTTAGCTCTGATTCAGTTTACTTCTTTTGTTTTTATCTTTCTTTTCTTCATTTGTCATCTTCTGTGTACTTGTCTTTGTCATATAAGCTTTTGTTGGCAACAAAGGATGGGAAGTTATTTCACTGATGGCAGTTGTTCATCCACCATTGCTTTGGCAAAGCTCTTGAAACCATTCACTAAAATGCACAATGAAATGCGATCATGCACATATAAGCAGCGAATGACAATCTGTCACAAGGAATTACACACAAGGAATTAAAAAGATTTTCAATGATTTTCTCTCGTGTACTATTGATATGATATTTTATACAGGTTACCTGGTGCTGCTGCAATTAATTTCATAATTTACCATTTAACAATTCATAATTTACATATATAAAGTTTATAAATGTATGTATAAAGTTTTTATTGTTAAAAACTCTTTTACAGAACCTGAAATCACTCTGAAACAAAAGGCAAAACCTGAGCCTGCTCCAAAGAAAGGTAATTGACGTATTTTAATTCTCATTCTTGTTGACAAGGTTAACATCCAAGCTTTGTTACCATTGTGTTTAAATTAGTATGAGCCTAGCTACAATTTTATCAAGAATCAAAACATTCTAGAGGCTGAAATTTTCAAAGAGAAGGCTTAACCAATCCCAATGAAGAAACGTGAACATGCTCCAAAAATTTGGCTTTCCGATTATTTTTGTTCACCAAGCAATTCAACGTTCACCTTGGATTGAATGACGAGAAAGAATGTAAAATAAGTTTACAACCAAGTTCTACTTTCACTATTTTCCTAAAACTGTAATAGGAACTGTATACTGTCTAGAAACATCAAATTACTCAATCTCAAAGAAAAAACAACCTCTTTAACATTTTAGAGGCTGAAGTTGCCAAGGAGGAGGCTAAACCAGTGCCAGTCAAGAAAGGTATGAGTACCCATGAATGAAGCCTTGGCATAGATACATATTTAAATATGTTTAAAGTGTTTGTTCTATATACTGTCTTACAGAACCTGACATAATAAAGGAAAAGCAAAAGGTTGAACCTGCTCTGAAGAAAGGTAATGTAACTTTCAGAATGTCTGTGTAATCTTCACAAGGTTAAAACAAAATTGTTTCTACATGATTAACATTGTATTTTAGACAGTTTACTCATGAAAAGCATATTTAACATTTCAGAGGTTGAAGATCATAGAGACAAGGCTAAGCGAGCTCCAGTGAAGGGTAAATTCAGTGATTATTAACTGTACATAAAAACAAAGTATTAGTTAGAAATAATAATCATAACCATCACTTTTTTTCAGAGGCAGAGATTGCCAAGAAGGCCATACCATTTCCAGTAAATAAAGGTATGAGAACCCATGAAATAAACCTGTGTGTTTAAAACCATTTGCATTTTATGGTATATACAGTTTTTTGTATTTTATTGCCTTTTACAGAACCTGAAGCTGCACCAAAGGCAAAACATGAGCCAACTACAAAGAAAGGTAATGTGACTTTAATATTATTATTGTTCTTTCAGTGTCGTTTTGTCTTTTGTTCATCAAGTTTACTAGCACGTTCTGTGTACATTGGATTTATAACTGTACTTAGGAGTATAAGTTACAATACTTACCAGAATAAACAGTTTACACAAAGTTTACATTTTAACATTTAGAGGCTGAAGCTGGAAAGGAGGTTAAACCCATTCCAGTCAAGAAAGGTATGAGTACCTACAATAGAAGCCTGTTTTAAATTTAAATCCATATTTTATATGTACAATTTCCATGGTTTATGCTGATTTACAGAACCTCATCCTGCTCCAAAAGAAAAGGCACAGCCTGAAACTGCTCTGAAAAAAGGTAACCTCACTTTCATAATGTCTTTGTAATCTTGTTGACCAGGTAAAAGAAAACGTTTTGATACTGTATGTGTAAAGTTGCATTTGAGAGTACAAAGTACAATTTACTTTACCATGAAAGACTACCATTTACCATTTCAGAGGCAGAAGTGGCCAAGGAGAAGATGAAGCAAGCTGCAGTGAAGGGTATAAATGCAAAGAGATTATTAAATGTAAACAGTGAAATATAAAGATTTACTAGTAACTTGTAAATTTTACTAGTAACTAGTAACTTGACTTTTTTCAGTGGCTGAAGTTGTCAAAGAGCAGGTGAAACTGGTCCCACTCAAGAAAGGTGTGAGCATCATGTATACAAAATCAACTGACCTTTCACTAAACTCCTTCCCTTTTCCAAAGCCAGGGTGGATGTCAGATATGAATTCAACAGCATGTTAGACTTCACTCATAGCTAAATATGGTAAAGACCAACAAGAACTGCTCAGAAGCTAATGTGAGCTAACTGATTGTAGCAGTTGATTACAGCTAGACAGTTGATTATAGCTAAGATATTATCTGTGTTTTATTCCCCCTGTACCAAAGAAGAGTACATCATAGGGTGACAAAAACCTCCAACAAATTGTCTGGCATACAAATTAGAACAAAGTTGAAAATGAACTACATTAGATAAATTAAAATACCAGTATTATTTACTATCATTTCATTGACATTGCTATCCATTGGGACTCATGAGCTTTTCCCTAGTTTGAATCTCCTCGTCATTTACAATACTCTGCCAACACATTGTGGCTCTCAAATTATAATCCTTTCTGTTTGCGTCTCTCTGATATTAAAAACTGTTATTTCAAAAAGTATTTCCTTTATACTATATCTCACTGATATAACTGAAAATATCATAGATTAGTGTGCCCGATGCAACAATGTGAAAGGTGTAGCAATAATAACCAAAGGGGCAGGACTTAGTGACAGGTCAATGAATATTTTTTGACATGTACAGTTTTCATGATTTATCCTCTTTTATAGAACTTGAAGCTGCAAAAAAAGAAATGGCAAAACCTGAGCTGACCCCAAAAGAAAAGGATAAACGTGAACCTGCTCCAATGAAAGGTAATCTGACATTCACAATGACCTCTCATTCATTTTTACCAGGTTTACAACCAAGCTTCCATTGTATTTACATCACATTTGAGAAATCATAAAATCATATTTTCAATGTGTAAAGTCTGCATTTTGTATTATGATTTACAGAACCTGAAGTTGCACCAAAAGAGACAAAACTTGAACCCACCCCCAAGAAAGGTAAAGTGGCTATCATCTTTTAATTCTTCTTGACTACATTTACAACAAAGTTGTTTGTTCATTGTATTTGAAACTATGCTTGAGTGTAGAAACTAGAATTTATAAAGTAAAACATTTTAACATTTCAGAGGAGGAGGCCAAGGAGAAGGCAAAGCAAGCTCTACTGAAGGGTTTCTTTGCAATATTATTATTAAATGTGAACAATAAGAAAAACAAAGACATACTTTAAAAATAACCTTTAATTTTATTAGAGGCAGATGCTGCAAAGGAGAAGGCCAAACCAGTTCTGGTCAAGAAAGGTAAGAGTAGCTATGAAATAAGCCTGTGTAAAATAAAAATGTTCTGCTCTCTACTCAGCATCTCTCTTTGCACCTCGTATTGTGACTTTCATATGTCAAGGGTTGTACATGCTAAGAATGTTTGTTTTTAAACTTTACTGTTTTACAGAAACTGAACCTACTGTAAAAGAAAAAGCAAAGCCTGAAACTGCTCCAAAGAAAGGTGATCTAACTTTTATAATGTGTAATCTTGTGGACCAGGTTGTAAAGCAAGTTCAGTTACTGTGTACAAAAATGAAGGGAGAATTGAACCCAAATGCCGTTAGAAACCAATTAGGAATAAATGCTTATCAATGTGTATGAAATAAACACATGCGAACAAACAGAAAGCACAGCAGAAATCCACTCTGCATACACATAGTAGCAAAATGAAACTTAAAAAGGACAACGCATAAAAATAAAGCACAACCTTAGAACAATGGGGAAAACCAACAGAAAACAACATGGAATACTCAACACGTGAAAAGGCAAAACTCAACCGTATAGACATGGGAGGAAAATAATAAAGGCAACAGAAAGAACACGGAAAAACTCAACGCGTAAAACGAAACTAAGCACGCCAGGGGAAGTCACAGGCAGCAGGCAAACTCCACAACAAAACAAAAACCCTTCCCAAAATAAAAGAGTAACTGACAGGAAGAGATAAGGCTGGAGGAAAACTTGAGATGGAACAGAAGTGGCGCAGGAGGTTGACACTCGAATAAGTAAAAGTAAAAGGTAGAGGAGAGAGAAAGTAAAGTGGTGAGACACCTTCACATGAGAACGCAACTTTGAGAATGAGAGACAGGGAGAGAGGCTGAGAGCGTTACGACAAGACCAAAACGAATCAGCAGTGATCCATTTCACCAAGCTTCCTTAAGAAGCCCTAGAAACGGCTGAAACAGATCACCGCTGATTGTGCCCAGAGAGTCTGGGACTGACTCGGGTGCCCCTTGTGGAGGTAGAAGGCGTGGCATCCGAGCCAGCCCTGACAGAGCCCACCCCTCTAGGCCCAAGACCTCGCAGGCCCAGGGTGACGGCCCTGTCATGGCAGAAGTCGCGAATAAGGGACCGATCGACAATGCGAGAGGCGGGGACCCAGGAACGTTCCTAGGGTCCGTAACCCGCCCAGTCAACCAGGTACTGGTCCCGACCCCGAACACGGCAATGGTCCAACAACCAGTTAACGGTGTACACCGGTCAACCACCGACCATGTGGGGGAGCGGAGGAGCCGGAGCACAGGGCATGTTACACAGAACCGGGTGGAGATGGGAGATGTGGAACACAGGATGGACCCGAATGGAAGGAGGAAGCAACAGCCGGTAAGAAACCGGATTTATCCGCCTGTTAACCTTGAAGGGACCCAGATACCGAGGGGCCAACTTCTTGGTCCCACCCTGAACCGGCAAATCCTTGGCAGACAACCAAACTCGCTGCCCGGGGCAAAAGGACAAGGCCGGGAGGCCAGAACCGCCACGTCCGTTTCCTGGTCAGTGAACATGGGAGGCGGGTATCCGTAGAGGCATTTTAAAAGTGACATGCCGAGAGCCGAGTGCCACAAGGTGTTGTGGTCGTACTCTGCCCACAAGAGCTGGTCAGACCAGGAAGACGGATTGGAGGATGCCAGGCACCTGAGCATTTGCTCAAGGTCCTGGTTGGTCCTCTCCGTCTGACCATTGGTTTGGGGATGGAACCCCAAAGAAAGACTGGCCTTGGCACCAACAGATTTAAGAAAGCTCCCCAGAACCGACTTGTGAACTGCGGCCCCCTATCGGACACCATGTCAGAAGGGAAACCGTAAAGACAGCCAGACGGAACCCCACTAGGACCAGGATTATGGGTAAGTGACCTCTTAACAGCAGCCTCGACGTCCCACTGAATGGGAGTCAATATCTTGGATGAAGGTATAACAGTGCTTGGCTCAATCGAATCAAGCGGCACCTCCCACTGGCGAGACAGCGTATCGGGTTTCGTGTTTTTAGTGCCAGGCCGATAGGAGAGGGTGAAATCGAACCTGTTAAAGAAAAGCGACCATCTGGCCTGTCTTGGATTTAGACGTTTGGCCTGCTGCAGATAAGCCAAATTTTTATGATCCGTCCACACCAGAGACGGTTCTTTGGCCCCCTCTAACCAATGTCTCCATTCTTCTAATGCCAGCTTAACAGCCAACAATTCTTTGTCGCCGACGTCATCATTTCTCTCAGCAGGTGTCATGCGGTGAGAAAAATAGGCACACAGATGAAGTTTCAGGGGGGTGCTTTTTTAGCCTCTCAAAGGATTCCTGGGTCTCCAGGGACCACACAAACGGACCTGGGGTTTTCTTGGTGAGGTTAGTGAGCAGGGCCGCCAGAGTACTGAACCACTTAATGAAGCGGCAATAGAAATTTGCAAAACCTGGCGTAGGGAAGAGGGAGTCGGACACTGGGTGACGGCCTGAATTTTGGATGGATCCATAGGAAGAGTGTTAGATGCTATTCTGTACCCTAAGAAAGCTAATTCTTGGATATGGAAAAGTGATTTAGCAAAACGAAACTTAAAAAGGACACAGAAAACTCAACGGATAAAAATAAAGCACAACTGTAGAACACGGGGGAAAAAACCAACCAAAAACAACATGGAATACTCAACACGTGAAAAGGTAAAACTCAACCGCAGGAGGTAGACACTCGAATAAGTAAAAGTAAAAGGTAGAGGAGAGAGAAAGAGAAAGTAAGGTGGCGAGACACCTTCACATGGGAAAGCAACTTGAATCACAAAAATGAGAGACAGGGAGAGAGGCTGAGAGTGTTATGACAAGATCAAAACGAATCAGCAGTGATCCATTTCACCAAGCTTCCTTAAGAAGAAACGACTGAAACGGATCAACGCTGATTGCGCCCAGAGAGTCTGGGACTGACTCGGGTGCCTCTTGTGGAGGTAGAAGGTGTGGCATCCGAGCCAGCCCTGACATATTGTTGTATGTGAGTGTATAAACTAGTTAACTCAAAACAGTTTTTATTTCATATTTCAGAGGCTGAAGTTGCCAAGGAAAAGGCTAAACTAGTCCCAGCCAGAAAAGGTATGAGTACTCCTGAAAGATGCCCACATACACTAAATAATTAATATTTTACAAAGTGTACAGTTCAATTTTATACTGTTTTACAGAACCTGATGCTTCACCAAAAGAAAAAGCAAAATATGAGCCAACTCCAAAGAAAGGTAATATGACTTTCATATTCTTCTTGATATTCTTTCAGGGTTTTGTCATTCTTTTTGACCAGTATCTACAGAAAAGGTCTACCTACCATTTGAAACACAATAAAAAACTTTTTAAAAGGAAAAGCCTAAAACGGTTTCAAAGAAAGGTGATACATTTTTTTGTAATCTTAAGTGATCTTATGTTTTTTTAATCTTCTTGACCAGGTCACAATGAAACTTCTGTTACAAAGTAGTTAAAATTGTATTTGAGTATAAAATCTACAATTCTCACGAAACTCACAAAAACTACCTTTAAAATATTTCAGAGTTCGTAGATACCAAAGTGAAAGCAAAGCAAACTCCAGTGAAGGGTAAAAATGAGACAATAAAAAACTATTTTTTAAATATTCCAGAGATTGAAGTTGCCAAGGACAAAACTAAACCAGTCCCAGTCAAGAAAGGTACAAGTTTCCACGAAAGAAGCACAATTAAAATTTCTATTCATATTTATAATGTGCACTATTTTCAAGCTTTATGCTCTCTTATAGAACCTGAAACTGCTCCGAAAGAAAAGAAAAAGCCTGAAACCATTTTAAAGAAAGGTAATGTAATTTTTATGTTTTTGTAATCTTCTTGACGTGGTGAAAAAGCAACTTCTGATACAAAGTGTTTGTAATTGTTTTGAGTATAAAATCTAGTTTACTCACAAAAACCTACCTTTTAAATATTTCAGAGGCCGAAATTTCCAAGGAGAAGGCAAAACCACTCCCAGTCAAGAAAGGTATGAGTGCCAATGAAAGACAATTGTGTACATTAAACCATTTATATTTTATGTTTTGTACAATTTACATGTTTTATACTGTTTTGCAGCACCTGAGGCTGCACCTAAAGAGCAGACAAAACCTGAACCTGTTCTGAAGAAAGGTAATATAACTTTCATGACTTTTCATTATTCCTCCTGACCAAGTTTCAAACCAAGGTTTTTACATTATGTTTACAACTGGAAAAATGACCTGATTAATGTTTCAGAAGCTGAAGCTGCCAAGGACAAAGCTAAACCAGTGCCTGTCAAGAAAGGTATGAGTGCCCATGAAAGATGTTTGTGTATATTTAAAAAACTTTGTTACAGTGTGTACAGTTTTCAATTTTACATGGTTCAACAGAACCTGAAGCTGCACCAAAAGAAAAGGCAAAACTTGAGCCCACATTGAAGAAAGGTAATATGACCATTATTTTTAAATTCTTCTTGCTCACCAATTTTACAACATTATTTGTATATAGTGTTTAAAACTGTTTTTAAGCTAGACCTAAGACAATTAAAACTACTTTTTTAATATTCCAGAGACTGAAGTTGCCAAGGAAAAAACTAAACCAGTCCTAGTCAAGAAAGGTACAAGTTTCCATGAAAGAAGCACAATTTAAATTTGTATTCATATTTATAATGTGCACTATTTTCAAGCTTTATGCTTTCTTATAGAACCTCAAGCTGCTCCGAAAGAAAAGGAAAAGCCTGAAACTACTTTAATGAAAGGTGATCTCATTTTTATGTCTGTGTAATCTTCTGGAACTGGTGAAAAAACAAGCTCTTTTACAAAGTGTGTAAAATCGTATTTGAGTGTAAAATCAACAATTTACACACATACTTCATTTAATGTTTCAGAGACTGATGTGACCAAAGAGAAGGCTAAGCCAGCTCCATTGAAGGGTATATTTGCAAAAGGATTATTAAATATAACCTGAGAAATGAAAAAACTTACAATTAACCTTTACTTTAACTTTTTCAGAGGCTAAAGTTTCTAAGCAAAAGGCAAAACCAGTCCCAGTAAAGAAAGGTATGAGTGTCAATGAAATACAACTGTGTATATTAAACCATTTATATTTTTTTATTAGTAAAATTTACGTTTTATACTGTTTTGCAGCACCTGAGGCTACACCTAAAGAACAGACAAAACCTGAACCTGTTCTGAAGAAAGGTAATATAACTTTCATGACTTTTCATTCTTGCTCCTGACAACATTTCCATTCAAGGTTTTGTCATGTTTAAAACTGTATTTGACTATAGACACTACACAGGAAAAATTACCTGTTTAATGTTCCAGAGACTGAAGCTGCCAAGGACAAGGCTAAACCAGTAAAGAAAGGTATGAGTGCCCATGAAAGATGTTTGTGTATATTAAAAAAACTTTAAATTTTACAGTGTGTACAGTTTTCATTTTTACACTGTTTTATAGAACCTGAAGCTGCACCAAAAGAAAAGGCAAAACCTGAACCAGCTCCAAAGAAAGGTCATCTAACTTTCATCTGTTTTCATTCTTGTTCACCAAGTTCTGCTTCCATTATGTTCAAAATTGTATTTGTGTCTAGACATTACAGTATATTCAGGAAAATACTTTTTTTTTACATTTCAGAGGCTGAAATTGCTAAGGAGAAGGCTAAACCACTTCGAATCAGAAAAGGTATGAATGCCATGAAACCTGCATACAAGAAACATATTTAGATTTTTTTAGAGTTTACATTTTTATACTGATTTACAGAACCCAAGCCTCCACTAAAAGAAAAGACAAAACTTGAACCAATCCTGAAGAAAGGTAATATGACTTCCATTTTTTAATTCTTGTTCAAGTTTACAACTCTCTTCTTTGTATATTTTGTTTTAAACTATATATAAACTAGACTTGAGACAGTAAAAATGACTTTATTAATATTTCAGAGGCTGAAGTTACCAATGAGGAAGCTAAGCCAGTCCCAGTCAAGAAAGGTACAAGTTCCCATGAAAAAAATTCTATTCATATTTAGAATGTGCACTATTTTCATGCTTTATGCTGCTTTATACAGTAGAACCTGAAGCTGCTCCGAAAGTAAAGGAAAAGCCTGAAACCATTTTAAAGAAAGATGATGTAATTTTTATGTTTTTGTAATCGTCTTGACCTGGTGAAAATGCAACTTTTGTTACTAAGTGTTTGTAATTGTTTTGAGTATAAAATCTACAGTTTACTTACGAAAACCTACCTTTTAAATATTTCAGAGGCCGAAGTTTCCAAGGAGAAGGCAAAACCACTCCCAGTCAAGAAAGGTATGAGTGCCAATGAAAGATGACTGTGTACATTAAACCATTAATATTTTATGATTAGTACAATTTACGTGTTTTATACTGTTTTGCAGCACCTGAGGCTGCACCTAAAGAGCAGGCAAAACCTGAACCTGTTCTGAAGAAAGGTAATATAACTTTCATGACTTTTCATTCTTCCTCCTGACCAAGTTTCCAACCAAGGTTATAACATTATGCTTATAACTGTATTGGACTATAGTGTGAAGTTCGGGCGCAGCCAAGGACGAGACAGGAATCCTTGCTTTCACTTGCTGAACGTGACGTTTATTAAACATGTAAAGCGCAAAAGCGCACGAGAAACAGAAACATGCACACACAACGTGCAGACTCAGACAACGACGAGCACAGGACACTGCGCGAACGCACATTAAGTAGACAAACCACATAAGCCCCACATGATTACGAGACGAGCCACAGGTGAGACGGATTATCACAAGACACAACCGCACCCACGGAGATCCACAGACGCAGACGAGTAGACGTAGACGACGTAAACACACGCCCAAAAGGGAGGGGCCGGGGTCCTCAATGTGACATATAGACTAGTGGCGGCCTCTGACAAATATCTCGGGGGGGGGTTGGGGGGGGACAATTGTTGTGATGACATCCAAGGTGACCATTTCAGTGGGTAAATAAAAAACAGTGACTTAACCAATGAAAATATAATCATAAATATATATTTCTCTTTACATTATAGACTGTTGTAATGATCTGTGCGAGGCAGAGCAGGGAGGCGGACACAAACGCTGAGGAGAGCGAGATTTGTTGAATGGAATTCCAAAGGCAGAGTTGTAATAGCTAGCAGGGGTCATATCAGGCGGGCAGTCCAAACACGAAATGTACAAAGGCATACTACCAGGGAACGGAAACAACAAGGCTGGTAAACTAGGGAAGAATAGGCAAAACACACGGAAGACGGGAAACACAAAAGAGCGAACTTACGAACAGAGGCAATGACAACGAACAGGAATGTACAAAAATATCAGACAATGACAAGAGGGACTCAGGGACTATAAATACACAGGACTGGACTAGACACAGGTGATAACAATGATGACACGGGCGTGGCAAACGAGGGGAAACCATAGAAACAGACGAGCAGGGCGGAATCCAGGGGCAGGGAACAACACAAACACGAGGAGGTAAACCGAAGTGACAGCTATGAGAGGGGGCGTAGCTCTATGCAGTGGCGAACTTAGCAATTTGGGGGCTCAAGGCGAATTTAGCTAGGGGGCCCATCAACATTAATATGCCAGAAATAAGTTAGCTAGTCAGGGGGCCCCTACAGTGGGCTGCAGTGGGAGGGGCCCAAGGCAGTTGCCTAGCTACGCCTCTATGCAAAGACCGCCTCTGGCCCTACGTGACAACTGTACAGTATTTGTGCACAGATATATCTTGTAAATATCATCTTGGTTAAAGTTCTACAATGACTGAACAATTAACTGTGGTCAACAAAAATTGTCATCTCTCAATTTGCCCTCACAAACAACTTTAAACATGGAGAGAGGCCAGATTTACCATAAATTAAATAAAGTGAATCTTTCCCACTCACAATAATTTCTGTATTCCTCAGACAGCATTTTATTTTAGGTGTTGCATAGAATATAAATGGGCAACAGCATTAAGGATGGAACAGAATGCAGGGAGAGCAGAACAGGGCGCTCTACTTCACAGCCTGCTAGCCATGTTTTCCCTTCATACCAGTTTCGCAAAAATCCCCGGTTATATTCTTTTCCTCCCTTTGTAGACACACTTCACTTGTTTGATGTTTAAATTTGGTCTCAGTGGCCCTGATTCCTTAGTTGCTAGTTTATCTTGATTATTACGACGACAGAATGGCACTTCTCTTAATGAAACGATTGAGTTGTTCTGAGTTGAAGGAACGCTGGCTGTGTCGAGCAGATCGTTAGCTGCTGTTATTTTCCCTAGGTTACGTCTGACACAAGCACATAAATGAGTGCGAGCCCTCCTGGAACCCATAGACATTGCATTGCAGTGCCTACACTTAAAAAAAAAAAAAACATTAACATGAGAGTCCACCAGAGCAATCAGGGTGATTTTCAGTCAGACTAAAATCGCCCAAAAAGGGGTGGTACTACAGGGAAAGCACCTCAACGCTGATTGGACAATGGCATTCAGAGGCAAGAGAAACTGTCCAGAACAGGCATAGCTAATTAAATACCGTGATAGAATGTGAGAGAAAAAAAGACGTACTCTTCATCCTTTCGTGGTGCGTCGCCCAATTGCCCTAATTAACAAACCGCCCATGAAAGAAGTTTGTGTATATTTTAAAAACTATTACAGCGTGTACAGTTTTAAATTTTACACTGTTTAACAGAACCTGAAGTTGCACCAAAAGAAAAGGCAAAACTTGAGCCTACTTTGAAGAAAGGTAATATGACCATCATTGTTTAATTCTTCTTGCTCACCAACTTCACAACAACATTCTTTGTAGACTGTGTTTAAAACTGTATAGAAGCTAGACCTGAGACAATAAAAAACTACTTTTTAAATATTCCAGAGACTGAAGTTGCCAAGGAAAAAACTAAACCAGTCCCAGTCAAGAAAGGTACAAGTTTCCATGAAAGAAGCACAATTAAAATTTCTATTCATATTTATAATGTGCATTATTTTCATTCTTTATGCTCTCTTATAGAACCCGAATCTGCTCCGAAAGAAAAGGAAAAGCGTGAAACCATTTTAAAGAAAGGTGATGTAATTTTTATGTTTTTGTAGTCTTCTTGACCTGGTGAAAAAGCAACTTCTGTTACAAAGTGTTACAAAGTGTTTGTAATGGTTTTGAGTATAAAAAAAAAGATTTACTCACAAAAATCTACCTTTTAAATATTTCAGAGGCAGAAGTTTCCAAGGAGAAGGCTAAACCACTCCCAGTTAAGAAAGGTATGAGTGCCAATGAAAGACAATTGTGTACATTAAACCATTAATATTTTATGTTTAGTACAATTTACATGTTTTATACTGTTTTGCAGCACCTGAGGCTGCAACTAAAGAACAGACAAAACCTGAACCTGTTCTGAAGAAAGGTAATATAACTTTCATGACTTTTCATTCTTCCTCCTGACCAAGTTTCCAACCAAGGTTTTAACATTATGTTTACAACTGTATTTGACTATTTGGTACTACACAGGAAAAATGACCTGTTTAATGTTTCAGAAGCTGAAGCTGCCAAGGACAAAGCTAAACCAGTGCCTGTCAAGAAAGGTATAAGTGCCCATGAAAGAAGTTTGTGTATATTTAAAAAACTTCATGCTACAGTGTGTACAGTTTTCATTTTTACGCTGCTTAACAGAACCTGAAGTTGCATCAAAAGAAAAGGCAAAACTTGAACCTACTTTGAAGAAAGGTAATATGAGCTTTTGGATCCGGACCGCGGTCCGCCTGTTGGTGACCTCTCGTATAGATGCTAGAGCTATGACAATAAAAAAACACTTTTTAAATATTCCAGAGGCTGAAGTTGCTAAGGAGAAAACTAAACCAGTCCCAGTCAAGAAAGGTACAAGTTACCCATGAATGAAGCCCGATTAAATTTTCTATTCATATTTTATAATGTGCACTATTTTCATGCTTTATGCTTTCTTATAGAGCCTGAAGCTGTTCCGAAAGAAAAGGAAAAGCCTGCAACCATTTTAAAGAAAGGTGATCTAATTTTTATGTTCTTGTAATCTTCTTGACTTGGTAAAAAAAGCAACTTCTGTTACAAAGTGTTACAAAGTGTTTGTAATGGTTTTGAGTATAAAAACCAGTTTACTCACGAAAACCTACCTTTTAAATATTTCAGAGGCAGAAGTTTCCAAGGAGAAGGCTAAACCACTCCCAGTTAAGAAAGGTATGAGTGCCAATGAAAGACAATTGTGTACATTAAACCATTTATATTTTATGCAACCTGAGGCTGCAACTAAAGAACAGACAAAACCTGAACCTGTTTTGAAGAAAAGTAATATAACTTTCATGACTTTTCATTCTTCCTCCTGACCAAGTTTCCAAAGAAAGTTTTTACATTACGTTTACAATTGTATTTGACTATAGACACTACACAGGAAAAATGACCTGTTTAATGTTTCAGAAGCTGAAGCTGCCAAGGACAAGGCTAAACCAGTGCCTGTCAAGAAAGGTATGAGTGCCCATGAAAGATGTTTGTGCATATTTAAAAAACTTCATGCTATAGTGTGTACAGTTTTCATTTTTACGCTGTTTAACAGAACCTGAAGCTGCACCAAAAGAAAAAGCAAAACCTGAACCAGCTCCAAAGAAAGGTCATCTAACTTTCATCTGTTTTAATTATTGTTAATTCTTAATTCTTCTTTTTAATTCTTCTTTAATTCTTGTCTAGTTCTGCTTCCATTATGTTCAAATTTGTATTTGTGTCTAGACATTACAGTATATTCAGGAAAATACTTTTTTTTTTTTTTTTACATTTCAGAGGCTGAAATTGCTAAGGAGAAGGCTAAACCACTTCCAATCAGGAAAGGTATGAATGCCATGAAAGAAGCCTGCATACCTTAAACATGTACTCAGATTTTTCAATATGTACAGTTTACATTTTTATACTGATTTACAGAACCTGAGACTGCACAAAAAGAAAAGGCAAAACTTGAACTTAAACCGAAAAAAGGTAATGACTTCCATCTTTTAATTCCTCTTTTTCACCAAGTTTACAACTATGTTCTTTGTATATTTTATTTTAAACTGTATATAAACTAGACTTGAGATAGTAAAAACTACTTTATTATTATTCCAGAGGTTGAAACTGCAAAAGCACTCCCAGTCAAGAAAGGTATGAGTGCCAATGAAAGATGATTGTGTATATTAAATCATTAATATTTTATGATTAGTACAATTTACGTTTTCTACTGTTTTGCAGCACCCGAGGCTGCACCTAAAGAACAGACAAAACCTAAACCTGTTCTGAAGAAAGGTAATATAACGTTCATGACTTTTCATTCTTCCTCCTGACCAAGTTTCCAACCAAGATTTTGTTTAAAACTGTATTTGACTATATAGACAATACACAGGAAAAATGACCTGTTTAATCTTTCAGACGCTGAAGCTGCCAAGGACAAGGCTAAACCAGTAAAGAAAGGTATAAGTGCCCATGAAAGAAGTTTGTGTATAAACAAAAAAACTTTACATTTTACAGTGCGTAGAGTTTTCATTTTTACACTGTTTTAAAGAACCTGGAACTGCGCCAAAAGAAAAGGCAAAAGTTGAACCTTCAGGAAAATACTTTTTTTTACATTTCAGAGTCTGAAATTGCCAAGGAGAAGGCTAAACCACTTCCAATCAGGAAAGGTATGAATACCATGAAAGAAGCCTGCATACCTTAAACATGTACTCAGCTTTTTCAATGTGTACAGTTTACATTTTTATACTGATTTACAGAACCTGAGACTGCACTAAAAGAAAAGCCAAAACTTAAACCTACCCTGAAGAAAGGTAATATGTATTCCATCTTTTAATTAATCTTGTTCACCAAATGTATAACTGTTCTTTGTATTTTTTTTATTTTAAACTGTATAAACTAGACTTCAGACAGTAAAAATTACTTTATTAAAATTCCAGAGGCTAAAGTTGCCAAGGAGAATCTTAAGCCACTCCCAGTCAAGAAAAGTACAAGTTCCAATGAAAGAAGCCTGATTTATTTTACTATTCATATTTTATAATGTGCAATATTTTCATGATTTATACTATTTCACAGAACCTGAAGCGGCTCAGAAAGAAAAGACCAAGCCTGAAACCATTTCAAAGAAAGGTGATCTAATTTTGACCCAGTGTAAAAGTAAGTTCCATTAAAAAGTGTGAAAAATTGTATTTGAAAAACTACTTTTCAATATTTCAGAGGCTGAAGTTTCTAAAGAGAAGGCAAAGCAAGCTCCAGTGAAAGGTCAATTTGCAAAGTGATTATCAAATATAACATGAGAAATAAAATGACTTACAGTTAACATTTATTTTGACTTTTTCAGTAGCTGAAGTTGCCAAGAAGGCAAAACCACTCTCAGTCAAGAAAGGTATGAGTGTCAGTGAAAGACAACTGTGTATATTTAACCATTTATATTTTATGATTAGTACAATTTCTGTGTTTTATACTGTTTTGTAGCACCTGAGGCTGCACCTAAAGAGCAGACAAAACCTAAACCTGTTCTGAAGAAAGGTAATATAACTTTTCATTCTTCTTCCTGACCAAATTTCCAACCAAGCTTTTTACATTATGTTTACAACTGTATTTGACTATAGACCATGGGTGGGCAAACTTTTTGTCTTGCGGGCCACAATGGGTTCTAAAATTTGACAGTGGGGCCGGGTTAGGAGCATTTGGACACGCACTTTAATTTATTATTTTTATACATTTCAATTGAAGATGCAAAGTTAATGAAATCAACATTTACTAGAAAAGATAAATGGAACACTCAACATTCAAAACATATTATTACCCTACAAAATACTCAATCTCAATAATTTTTAATCCCTTTAAACCCTGCAAAATCATGGATGTATTGTCCTGAGAGATAGACTGCAATAAATATCCTGCCTGCAGTATAAGTTAGAAAGGGCTCTTTAAATTGAGAGTTATGTGCAATGTGTTAATTAAGCTACTGTACCCCTACTGTGTGTAAATGCGCACATTGCGCTTAATTAAAAGACGTTCCTCCAAACTTTCCATATGCATTTGTTCATAACACAGTAGAGAAACTGCCATCCTCTGAGCAGTAGCCACTCGTCCTTCTGTTGACCGCTTGCTAGCTTAGTTTGCATGCTTCGTAGCAAAGTGACGGCTGATATTGTACTCTTTGAAAACTGCAACCATTTCTTGGCATATCGGACATACAGCCGTTGATCGGACCTCAGTAAAATAATATTTTGTTGTCCACTCCTTTTTAAATACTCGGCACTCTGTGTCCATTTTTCTTTTCTTTGGTCTGCTCATTTTTACCGAAGGGCAAAAACGGCAGCAGGAAAGTTAAACTCCAACAGAGGTCAATGGGTTTGGACTAGTGGGGTAACGGCGGTATTGCAGGGGAAAGGGTGAAAAGGGGGAAATAATGTGGTTTTTACTATAATTTGGACAAGTTCGGCGGGCCAAACTAAAAAGCTTAACGGGCCGTATATGGCCTGCGGGCCATAGTTTGCCCATGTCTGCTATAGACACTACACAGGAAAAATGACCTATTTAATCTTTCAGACGCTGAAGCTGCCAAGGACAAGGCTAAACCAGTGCCTGTCAAGAAAGGTATGAGTGTCCATGAAAGATGTTTGTGCATATTATATATATAAAAAAACTGTAGCTTTTACAATGTGTGCAGTTTTCATTTTTACACTGTTTTATAGAACCTGAAACTGTACCAAAAGAAAAGGCAAAAGTTGAGCCTCCTCACAAAGAAAAGGCAAAACCTGAACCAGCTCCAAAGAAAGGTCATCTAACTTTCATCTGTTTTAATTCTTCTTGTTCACCAAGTTCTGCTTCCATTGTGTTCAAAATTGTATTTGTGTCTAGACATTACAGTATATTCAGGAAAATACTTTTTGAACATTTCAGAGGCTGAAATTGCCAAGGAGAAGTCTAAACCACTTCCAATCAGGAAAGGTATGAATGCCATGAAAGAAGCCTGCATACCTTAAACATATACTCAGATTTTACAATGTGTACAGTCTACATTTTTATACTGATTTACAGAACCTGAGCCTCCACTAAAAGAAAAGGCAAAACCTGAACCTAAACCGAAGAAAGGTAATATGACTTCCATCTTTTAATTAAGTTTACAACTCTCTTCTTTGTATATTTTGTTTTAAACTATAAATAAACTAGACTTGACTGTAAAAATGACTTTATTAATATTTCAGATGCTAATGTTGCCAAGGAGGAAGCTAAGCTAGTCCCAGTCAAGAAAGGTACAAGTTCCCATGAAAGAAATTTTCTATTAATATTTTAGAATGTGCACTATTTTCACACTTTATGCTGTTTTATAGAACATGAAGCTGCTCCGAAAGTAAAGGAAAAGCCTGTAATTTTTATGTTTTTGTAATCGTCTTGGCCTGGTGAATAAGCAACTTCTGTTAAAACATGTTACAATGTGTTTGTAATTGTTTTGAGTCGAAAATCTACAATTTACTCACAAAAACCTACCTTTTAAATATTTCAGAGGCAGAAGTTTCCAAGGAGAAGGCTAAACCACTCGCAGTGAAGAAAGGTATGAGTGCCAATGAAAGACAATTGTGTACAATAAACCATTTATATTTTATGATTAGTACAATTTACGCGTTTTCTACTGTTTTGCAGCACCTGAGGCTGCAACTAAAGAACAGACAAAACCTGAACCTGTTCTGAAGAAAGGTAATATAGCTTTTAGGTTTTTACATTATATTTCCAACTGTATTTGACTACAGACACTACACAGGAAAAATGACCTGTTTAATGTTTCAGAAGCTGAATCTGCCAAGGACAAGGCTAAATCAGTGCCTGTCAAGAAAGGTATGAGTGCCCACGAAAGATGTTTGTGTATATTTAAAAAACTTCATGCTATAGTGTGTAGTTTAAATTTTTACACTGTTGAACAGAATTTGTTTAATTCTTCTTGCTCACCAACTTCACAACAACATTCTTTGTATACTGTGTTTAAAACTGTATAGAAGCTAGACCTGAGGCAATAAAAAACTACTTTTTTAATATTCCAGAGGCTGAAGTTGCCAAGGAGAAAATTAAACCAGTCCTAGTCAAGAAAGGTACAAGTTCCCATGAAAGAAGCCCAAT
This sequence comes from Brachyhypopomus gauderio, assembly GCF_052324685.1. Lineage (NCBI taxonomy): Eukaryota > Metazoa > Chordata > Actinopteri > Gymnotiformes > Hypopomidae > Brachyhypopomus > Brachyhypopomus gauderio. The sequence continues at coordinate 3,801,710 of NC_135227.1, read as the reverse complement.
TTAAATTTCTATTCATATTTTATAATGTGCACTATTTTCATGCTTTATGCTCTCTTATTGAACATGAAGCTGCTCCGAAAGAAAAGGAAAAGCCTGAAACTATTTTAAAGAAAGGTGATCTCATTTTTATGTTTATGAAATCTTCTGGAACCAGTGACAAAGCAAGCTCTTTTACAAAGTGTGTAAACTTATATTTGAGTAAAATCTACAATTTACTCCTTAAACATATTTTAATTAATGTTTCAGAAACTGATGTGGCCAAAGAGAAGGCTAAGCAAGCTCCATTAAAGGGTATATTTGCAAAAGGATTATTATATGTAACCTGAGAAATGAAAAAAACTTACAAGTGACTTCAATTTTAACTTTTTCAGAGGCTGAAGTTTCTCCGGAAAAGGCAAAACCACTCCCAGTCAAGAAAGGTATGAGTGCCAATGAAAGTGTAACGTTTGTGGCAGCTAGAAGTGAGGAGGTGGACGCATGTGCTGAGCAGAGCAAGGTGTTTTGAAGGGCAATCCAAAATCAGGGTCATATAAACAGGCAAGGGTCAAATCCATGAGAGAGTCATTCATATTTAATACAGCTGACCAAAACGAACAATAACAGACTTACATACAGGAATCACTGGACAGAACTATGAACCACAGAGATGTTACCAATATAAAGACCAGCACAGACTACACAGAAACCAGGGTTAAAATACAGGGGAAATCAAGGGAAACCAAGTACAAACACCTGGGAACACTAATGGGGGGCAGGGTTACAAACAAGGAGTGAACAGGAACACACTGAAACCAGACTCAATGAATTTCAAAATAAGAGTACAAACAGAGACATGACTGACTGGAGGGAGGCAGGACTGACAGAAAGACGATTGTGTAGATTAAACCATTTATATTTTATGATTAGTAAAATTTACATGTTTTATACTGTTTTGCAGCACCTGAGGCTGCACCTAAAGAGAAGGCAAAACCTGAACCTGTTCTGAAGAAAGGTAATATAACTTTCATGACTTTTCATTCTTCTTCCTGACCAAGTTTCCAACCAAGATTTTTTCATTATATTTACATTACATATTTGACTATAAACACTACACAGGAAAAATTAACTGTTTAATGTTTCAGAAGCTGAAGCTGCACTCTTCGCAAGAGTGGACTCGTGCCTTGTCCTTTTCGCCGCACCGCGCGTGACACTTTGTATATTAAACAGCTATTCACATTTTACAGCATGTTTTCATTTTCATACTGTTTTACAGAAGCTGAGCCTGCTCCACAAGAAAAGGCTAAAGCTCCAAAGAAAGGTAATCTAATTTACACAATGATGTTTCGTTCTTAATCGCCAAGTTAATAACCAAGTTTTGCTTCCATTGTGTTTACAATTTATTTGAGTCCATTCACAAAAAAAACGACTTTTACATTTCAGAGGGTGAAGCTGCCAAAGAGAAGGCTAAGCATGTTCCAGTGAAGGGTAAATGTACAAATGGATTATTAAATGTAAACAGAGAAATAAAAAGACTTAACTATAATTTTTTTTTTTCCAGAGACTAAAGTTGCCAAGGAGAAGGCTATACCTGTCCCAGTCGAGAAAGGTATTAGTACCCATGAAAAAAGCACGTTTTGAATTACTGTTCATATTTTATGATGTATACATCTTTCATGCTTTACAGAATCTGAACCTGCCCTAAAACACAAGCCAAAACTTGAAACTGCTCAGAAGAAAGGTAATATGACTTTCGTAATGTCTATCATCTTCTCAACCAGTTTAACAAGCAAGTTGTTACAATGTCTTTACAACTGTGTGAGTGCACAAAGTAGGCCTACTATTTATACATGAATTTATTTTGACTTTTTTTAGAGGCTCAATTTGCCAAGAAGAAGGCTAAACTAGTTCCAATCAGAACAGGTATGGGTGCCTATGCAAGAAGTCTCTGTACATTAAATTACTACAAATATTTTATGATATGTACATTTCCTATGCTTTATATTTTTTCTGACCATGAAACATCCAAATTCTAATACCATTTTGTTAATACCATTATGTGATTTTTATATTTCAGAGGGTGAAGTAGTGAAAGAGACAGCTAAGCCAGGTCCTGTGAAAGGTATGTTTGATAAAGTGAATTCAAATTCAATTTAAACATGCAAAAACTAAACAAAAAAAACAAACAAACATTATGGTATGAAATCAACTTTGTTTTTAATCTTTCAGAGGCTGTAGTTGCCAAAGAGAAGACTAAACAATTCCCAGTCAAGAAAGGTATGTCTGACTATTGAAGATGCCTATAGCTGTTGTACATTAAAACTATTAATATTTCATGAACTGTAACTGTAAATTCACTGTAACATTAGAATTTTTTATCTTTGATGACCAAATTCTGTTACTATTTTGTTATTATATATATATATATATATATATATATATATATATATATATATATATATATATATATATATATATATATATATAGCAGAAAACACAGTTTAATCAAATATAGCTACCTTTTTTGTTTCAGAAGCAGAAATTGTTATGTTTGCAAAGTGATTATGAAATGTAAACAGAGAAAAACAAAGACTTAGAATGAGCCTTTGTTTTGACTTTTTCAGAGGCTGATGTTTCCAAGACTAAACCCATCCCAGTCAAGAAAGGTACCCATGAAAGAAGTTTGAGTATATTAAACCATTCATATTTTATGATTTTGTGACGAGGTGTTGTACACACACATAACCACACCCAAAGGATATATATATATATATATATATATATATATATATATATATATATATATATATATATATATATATATATATATATATATATATACGGACAAAGATTACACATACACACGCCAAAAAGGAGGGGTCAAGGGCTGTATCATAACAAATTTGTACAGTTTTTGTGCTTTCTACTGTTTTGCAGAACCTGAATCTGCACCAAAAGAAAAGGCAAAATCTGAACCTGTTTTAAAGAAAGGTAATCTACCTTTCATGTCCTTTGACTCTTCTTCCTGAACAAGTTTCCAAACAAAGTTTTTTTTCATTACATTTAAAAATGTTTTTGAGTATAGACACTACACAGGGAAAACAATCTGTGTTTCAGAGGCTGAAGGTGCCAAGGAGAAGACTAAACCAGTGCCTATAAAGAAAGGTGGGAATGTCTTGAAAGACTTTGTGTATGTTAAAGAATATTTCACCATGTGCACCATTTTAATTTTTACACCATTTTATAGAACCTGAAGCTGCACCAAAAGAAAAGGCAAAACCTGAACCTGTTTTAAAGAAAGGTCATCTAACTTTCATGTCTTTTCATTCTTCTTGTTTCCAACCAAGTTCTGCTTTCATTATGTAAAAAAAATGTTTTTGAATCTAGACACAATTTGTTTAACATTTCAGAGGTTGAAGTTGCCAAGGAGAAGTCTAAACCAGTCCCAATTAGGAAAGGTATTAATGCTATCAAATAAGCCTTTGTATATTAAAAGACTTCACATTTTACAGCATGTTTCATCTTCATACTGTTCTACAGAAGCTGAGCCTACACCACAAGAAAAAGCTAAAGCTCCAAAGAAAGGTAATTTTTTCTAATTTATTTAGACATATCATAACTAAGTTCTCCTATTATGTTTAAAATACTTTTAATATTTCAGTGGCTGAAATTGTCAAGGCTAAACCAGGGCCTGTCAAGAAAGGTAAGTTGATTAAAACATTAATAATCAGCTACTGAGTTATATTTTGTGCATTTAGTGCTTTCAGTTTATGCACTTTTTCTTTTCACACAGAAATTGATGTTAAAAAAGACAAAATGGAGCCACCACTTTTTATTAAAGGTATTAACACACAGTACTTTGGCATTTTTACACAGTATATTTTCTAACCAATTACTTAATTTCTCAGGAGCTAAGATAGCAAATGAGAAAGTCAACACATTTAAACATTTATACAAAGCAAAAAATACACAAAGCATGGTTTCCCATCTGTCTAGCTTTTAAATATAAGTTTACATATCCTGTTCAACAAACACCTACCAATGATATCAATGAAACACCTATCAATGATATAGATTCATACCTTGCTTGAAATCAATGGCTGTCATTTTCTGGCAGAGACAGAGATCCTCAAAGCAGCACCAGTTCCTGTAGTGTATCCCAGCCCCAAAGGTAAGGCTTGCATCATTATTGAAAATCACCAGTATTCTCCAAAATGACTTTTTGAGCATAACAGTCATCCAGAGAACATACAGCTTTGTACGCTTGTAGGTTTTATGCTCAACATAAACAATAAATATTCCCAACCATGTATTATAACCAAAACAGACGTTTGAAAGGACCTGAAATACATGCAAGCCGAGGTCATTAGAGGGCTTCAAGAGTCCGTATATCCTGTCATTCTCTTCACTTGAAACTTGAAACTTGACAGAAGCACAACCTGATTTTATAACACACTTCGTCTGAACTGCTTCTGCTTCTAACTCATGAGCACTTAAGTACTTTCTGTGCATACAGATATTGCCGTGGAGATGGAGCTCCTGAAAGCAATCAACCAGAAACTCTCTGTCCTGGATTTACTGAGGAAAGACCTTGGTGAAATAAGAACTGACCTGGAGTTCACACAAACCCAGATTGATCAGTTAAGGATGGCCAATCGAACCCTTAAAGGTATTTCTAACACACAGATCAGTACAATACCTGTAATGGTGAGGCGAGTCAGAGCAGCGAGGCCAGTCAGAGCGGTGAGGCGAGTGTATGTCTATGGAGCTTTTTTAGTGTCACCAGAACCTGAACCTGAAACCATTATTACTTGAAAAAAAAGTCTGTGAAATTCATTCAGGTATGCAAAAATTCAAGTTAAAATTCAGGTTTGGTTCGAAATTCAGGTTCAGGTCGAAATTTAGGTTCAGGTTGAAATTCGGGTTGGGAAAGCATCCAGAATTCTTAGGATGAGCAAACAAACTCAGAGCTAATCGGTCCCTGATTGGTGTGTATTTTGCTTAGCTTGTAACCAGTAGTGAGGAAAATAAACAGAAAAGAAATATCTTTAGACAAGATCTGGTGACGATCAACATTGAATTAAAAGCCGCAGCATCAGCCATCAACCACTGAGCGGCTCCTGCCACTGCGAGTGACTACAAGCCGTCTGAAGTCATCGGCTTTGTGCCTCCAGCCTTTCATTTATCACACTTTTAAATTACACCTGTAAAATCATGCTGTCTCAAGGGATAACACCCATAATGTCAGTTTTTAGAGCTTTCCAGATATATAGATAATAGGAGTGTCATGATTCTCTAAATCCTCGATTCGACTGTATTTCCGATTTTAGGATCGATTCGATTCTCGTATTACAGCAGAAAGGCCTATGCCAGTTTTAGATTAGTCTATGGTCAGTCATTGGTTTGATTAATTTTTACAATTTTTACAAATATTATATATTACAAAAATTATTATATAAATGATAATAACAAAAATGAGAGAGTACCCGCTATCTAGTGGCTTTTTTTGGTAGCAGCAATGTGCACTATTAAAACAGCAATGTGCAACATAAAATAAATAATTAAAAAACACAGGAACAGTAATGTACAAAATAATAAAACAAATAGAGCCTTAACAAACTAAACTCCATCCTACAAAATTTCTTTTGTGTCTTCATACATGGAGGGCAACACTTCAGTTGTAAGATGTGACCTTATACTTTCGTGAGTGACCGTAGCGCGAATCTGCGAACCTGCGCGATCGGCAGAGGCATTTACACTTGGTGCGTCACATTCTTTGCAGTGTTCTCTGAAACGATATGTGGTAGTATAAAGAAACACCCCTCAAAAACAGGGAAAGGAACATTTACCTGACCAATTTTAATGTTGCATTGTGTTCCAGGTTTGAAAAGTGCTGGAATTTAGGCTAAAGTACTTGAAAAATGCTTGAAATTGTAACTACTTCATTTCACAACAAATAGCTGTCTGACTGAACAGTTCTCTTGTATTACGTTAACAAATACGAGCCTCTTGTAATTCCAGGACGAAACATGAGAGAACGTGAAGACGTTAAGATTGGGCGTTTTGAAAATAAACAACCATTAAATAATGTGATGAAAAAGCTAATTATTTTGAATCATTACAAGTATATGTATAAATATTTAACTTAGGTTTAACGTGTTGAGAATTATTGAAATGGACCTTGAAAGTGACGTACAAGTGTTTTTATTCCGCCTTGTAAAGGTGTATGAGCTCAGCAAACATGACTTGGTTCATTGCGCTGAAGCGCGGTGCGTGAAGTTACAAAATTCGAGAGGTGCATGACCTCACGAATCGCCAGCGCGTGATACCCTCACGCACGGGCAGAGTCACTGCAATTACGTCATTTTCAGTGCGTGGACCCTCACGCCGCTCATGACACGTCAAGTATAAACCAGGCTTTACTTTGCGTAGTGTGGGTGCTTGCGTAGTATAGAGGGAAGGATCGTCTATCCTCTTTTTGACTTTGTGGCTCGAGATCGTGACATAATTTTGATCGATTTGGATTAAATATCGAAATTGTGACACCCCTAATAGATAATATAGATAATCACCCATGTGACACTTGGCCCCACCCCCGCCAGTTTTGTCTCTTTCCCTCGTGTGTTTCATAGCCACGCTCCTAATCATTCCGTTTTGGTGCGTCTTTGTATGTACGTGTGTGTATAGACTATACCCTCAGGGATCATTGTTGAAAGAAATGGTGGAAGTTATGGTTGAGATCTTGTGTAAGGTTGTGTAATGTTATCAATCGACGGACACACTTGCTGTGAAGAGCAATTAAAATAAGGGTTTTCACTTTTAACATTAAATAAATTAATAGACTAGAAGACACACGGGCAGCATGAGCACAACAAGGCATGGCAATACTAAACAAACACAATTAGCAATTAACTCAAATCTTATCGCTTAAACAATGATTCTTATTGAACCTTACAGAAGATCTCAACCATAACTTCCACCATTACTTTTAACAATGATCCCCGAGGGTATAGTCTATGTTTTGTGATTGGCCAGATTAGTTCGATTAGCTCTAAGTTTGTTTGCTCATTCTAAGTATCCCGGATGCTTTCCTGACCCAAATTTTGACCTGAACCTGAATTTCAACCCGAACCTGAATTTTGACCCGAACCTGAATTTTGAGCCAAACCTGAATTTCGACCTGAACCTGAATTTCTACCCGAACCTGAATTTCAGCCTGAACCTGAAGTTCGACCCAAACCTGAATTTTAATTTGAATTTTTGCATACCTAAATGAATTTCACAGACTTTTTTTTCAAGTAATAATGGTTTCAGGTTCAGGTTCTTGTGACACTAAAAAAGCTCCATATAGGCCTATGTCAAACACAGCGTTTATTTAGCTGAAGATAAACTCGTACTCCAGGGGGGTCATAGTTATCATCCTGGTAGAGAACCCTACTGGTGCTTCTGCACCTCTACGTGCCTCGTCCTTCAGAGAAGAAAATTTCAATAGCTTTCCATCATCTGCCTACAAAACATGTATTGATGTCTTGCATAAAGTGCATGATGAATGATGACCTACAACTCTTGAAAGGGTATTTATACCTTGCACAAATTTGTAGTGATCAGTTTTATCGTTAACGTAAATTGTTAACGGGCGGGGTATAAAATGGACACAAATTAAGTATTATATCGCGATCGATCGGTCGCCAGTGGTTGGCACCAGAGCGAACTAGTATCTCATTGAATCATAGATATGGATCAGAGGTAAATAATCTAGATTAATTTTTTCGGCGTGAGAAATCGGATGTGTGGCGTAAGAGCGTGTGAAGACAAGCTAGGGTTAGGATTCAATAGGCTCAAATGCGTGTGTCTCACGCTCAATGCGTGAGAGTTGGCAACCCTGCTATAGGCCTAAATATCCACTTATGAGTGCAAGATATAACAGCTTGAGCTATTGTTACGTATATGAGCCTATGCCTGCTCATCCGCTCTTCACCCCGTATCCATGACATCCATCTGTATTCTTCTCTCAATAAAGTAGTTTATTTAAGAGTGATTTGTCATTTCTTGCAATCAACCCCTTTCTGATTACTTACTAAAGACTTCAAAATTTAAAGAACCGATTTAATTTTAATTTATATTTTAAAACAGAGCCTGGCCTCTTAAAAGAGAAACTAAAAGTCTCCACTGTGGTAAAAGGTACTGTCCAAACTCAGCAAGATATCACTCTTAGTTAAATTTGTCAAGTTTATACTTGACCTGTGGATTTTTATTGAATAAACATCTCTTCCAGGACGTGAGACGCTGAAAATCATTACAAAAGCAGCATCTGTAAAGACAGGTATGGATTGAAATAGTTGTGGTGATTTATATGACATACAAACTGATTTTTATACAATATAGTAATTTTTAATTCCCACTTAGAACAAACCCTGAAGAATATCACCAAACCAGCATTTACAAAGAAGGGTAGGCATATTACTTAAGATCTTAGCTCATTGTTTTGATGTTAGAAACATACTCGTGATATCAACATGGTTTCAAATTAAATGAAGGCAAATATATTTTTTTTTCTGTTAACCGTTCCTACAACAGAGATTCCAAAAGACAAGATTAGACCAGAACACAAAAAGAAAGGTAAATCTAATACATATATCAGAATTACAATTACATAAATTTTGGTCAGTTTATAAATCCAGGTTGGATACTCATAAGAGATCATTTATTGCATTTATTGCACTACATGTGCCCTACTGCACAATCCATGATCCAATGAATTTTAGAAATGAATTTATTTGAATGCAAACTTCTTCTCTCATGCAAGAAATACCAAAAGAGAAAGTTCCCACCGTGAGGAAGCCTACAAAGAAAGGTAGTGTGATTTAAGAGCATTGCCATAGAGAAAGCACATATACATCGATACATCCTAACACAGCCCAACCAAGCAGGGCCGGAGCCAAGTTGTTGACCGGGGGTGGTAGTAAGTTGTTGGGGGGGTTGACGGCGTGTGCCGATTGTTGAGCGGGAGAGGGGGCCCCGTGTAAAATAAATGGGTCTTAATATTTACATTGATTACATTGAGGGGGCGAGACACCTTGCCCCCCCCATACCCTCCCGTGGCGTCGGCCCTGCAACCAAGCAATAAAGAACACAAAGTACAGGACACACTGAGAATAAAACAAAAATACAGACAGGATGGGGATTCTGAGAACTGTGTGGGGAAAAAATTTTTGGTTTCAAAAGGGTGTGTTACATTACCTAACAAGTTTTTATTCTTTGCAATGTATTTTGCTAAATCTGGCAAAATAAAACTGAGTTTTCTTTGTGATTTAGAACCTGACGTTGTAGAAGTGAAAGGTAAAAGAAATTTTTTATCATTACACAGTCCTTTTTGATTTAGGACTGTGTAAACAGGATGATATTTAAATTTCTCTTTTCCTTCATAGAAAAAGTCACAGAGAAGGTGCTGACTATGGAGAAGAAAGTTAAAGGTAAATAACCTAAGAGTGCAATCAACCCCTTACTGATTTTTGGGTTATTCAGCGCTAAATCTTTCCACTGCTAAATTTCTACTTCAGATGAACCTGACGTGACCAAAGAGCCTGATCATGTGGAGGAAGGTGAGTGTTCACAGCTGCTGCACAGTGGCTAAATGTGCACAATCAGCAGAAGTAGAAAATAACTGGCTGGGGGCTTCAAGACCTCTTTAGGGAACCTTGGAGTTTATTTCCCCTGAAACAACCACTGGTAACAAGCCACTTCTTGCCTTTTATTTCAGAAGATGTCCCGTACTTCCAGTGTTTCTACGTGGATGAGTACGATATCCAGTACCCCTTCTTTCCTTTTTCCCCGCCCCTGTTCTGAGAATTATCCACCGTCTGAGTCTGACATGATGTTTTGTAACATTTTGATGAGTGACTGCAACAACGACCTTCAGAGGTTGTGCAGTTGACACATGGTTAGTCCTCTGTGTCCAAAGGAGGGTGGAGGACAGACACAAGTTTTTATCCTGAATGAGCTTTCAAAGGTGGTATTATAACCTGACCCCTTTCATCTTAAAATGTTTCATCTTAAAAAAGACTTAATACGAATGTAGACATGCAATACTACAAGCTCCATCATGAAAGCTCTGACAGGTAATGACAAAAAAAAAAAAACACCTAAGAACACTGCACTGGGTTCAAAGGTAGATTTTTAAATACCAAAATATGTGCAGAAAAAGGTGTCAAGTCAGATGATTTCACCTTGATTATGGTACACCTTGTTCCTCATTTTGATAGAGTGCTGATTCAAAGCATTCCACTGTTTTCTATCAAAATGATGGAGTACACGATAAAAAACTGATATAACATCATTGATATCACAGATATCATAGACTTTACCAAACTGTTGCGGTAGGGCAGCGGTAGCTCAGTGGTTAAAGGTCTCAGTGAGTAATCTGAAAGTGGCCAGTTCAAGCCGCACTACCAAGCTACCTCTGTTGGGCCACTGATCAAGGCCCTTAACCTTCAATTACTCAAGATGTATTCAGTCATAATTGTAAGTGACTTTGGATTAAGTTGTTGGCTAGATGCCATAAATGTAATGTAAAATTCAATGTGTGCAACAATTGAATACTTGATTCTTCAAATGTTACAATACAGTGTAACATGATTCTTATCGATACCAAATGACACCAAATAACAGATCTATTAATCATAAAGCTCTGCTTGAATGTAATACTTACAATCATATTCACCAAAAAACAATACGGACAATAATAACTGCTTAGTAATAGGTTAATCTGTGAATTGGATTGCTAGAATACTGTAGCATTTAGAGTCTATGTGTCAGTCAACATCTATGGTACTTCCCTACTGATCATTAACAAACTCCAAAGAATATTTTAAAGCAGTAGATTCTCATGGGCTGCACACAGACATCGTTTGTAAAGGAGGAATAATGCTTGTAGGAGCAACAGTTCATTCTTGTTTTCTCATTTAGGATCAATTTTAACATAGTACAGCTCTGTAAATAATGATATTGTCTTAACGTCCTCTTGAAAGGCAAAAGTAAATAACAAAATACGTTATCCAATGCTATCTGAGAGCCGACAACAGTTCATTAAAGAGAACAGAGCTTTGAACTTTTAAGAAGGTAAAAACACAGAAAATAAACATTTATAAACAGATAAACACCACAGGGAAATTTTCCATTAAGCCTAATGTGCGGGATAAGATCAGATTTTCTACACTGCAAAATTTCTCTACTAAAAACAACCATTCCTCACCAGCTCATAGGGCAACACTAGAACTACAGACTGATCCAGCAACACCAACTTAGCACTGTTGGGACCTTGTAGCATATTCATATCTACACAGAACAATGTGCTGACAATACATAAACCAGATGGTTATCACATCATTAGCACTGAATATGAAATAAGATAAAAAATATAAATAACCACTAATCAATATCACCATGAATAAATCCATGTATTTAATATTTTGAACAATTGTAATTTTAAAAGCATATGGTTACATGACATACATCAAACAAAGGTATGGTCCATCAGTGTAACCCTAACAATACTAACAGATAATAATAATTCCCATCCCATAACTGAGATGTGTCTGTACATGCTAGCATTACTAAATGACATCGGGAAGGTATGTGATGTGGAAAACATGCTAAACTTTTCCTTTAATGATGTTCTTCACAGATTTTAAAGAATTAAATACAAAGAGAAATCCAGAGACTGGCTCACATGAATATCAATCTGGGGTTGTAACTTGCACCCCTTAGTTTGACCAAACTTTAGTTTTCGATATTTTAACTGAAGTTAAAGGCAACTTATTATATATAAATATATAAAAGTATAACTTTGTGAAGGAGAGTATAAAATAAGAGAATGGGAACACTGTAAAGCTGTGATGTGTATACCCATTTCATTTCCACTTCTTCCAGTAATATTATTATCTAACATGAATCTATCTATGAATATCTATGAAGCCCATTCACAGTGACACGTTGTTGTTAGGTGACACAAGATGCAGTACTACAAAAGGGTTTATTTTATTCCTTTACTGGGAGAGGTGTTCTTCCACATGACAACAGACTGCACAGCTGTGTAATAATGTGGTCTTGCTTCATTTTACGTTTTTAACTACTTTATCAAATATGTCTGTCTTGTCCACTTTCATGCAAACAGTGTCTTCAGCTAAAGAAAATGATTTTTCCAGTGAGTCTGAATACTACCTGGGATTTGCCAAGACATTTCCCTTCTTGCTTGTACCGTTTACATGACTTTGCAATAATGTCACATTTTGTGGCTTAATTGATAACATCTAATTTCCAAAACGTGTGTTATTTATCCATTGGATGGAGTAATAACACAACATTACACAGGGGAACTGATGTAATAAAACTAAACAAAGCATTTTTGAAAACTAGGTGTTTAATAAGACCTCTAATACATAATATGGCTTTTATCTTGCTTGTTTTATGAGATGTCACTGAAAATTGTGAGAAAACAATAGCGGTGTTTTATTGAGATGATATCAAGTGCATGTTTAAAAAATCATTAGATCTGGTTTATTTCACCAGCTAGGTTTGCTAAGGCACACCAGAAGTCCAATATAACATAAAGCCTGTAAGCACAAATGTCAATCACATTTTAAAACACCTACTGCTGCTGGTTTGAACATACTCAACATACAGATGACCAGTATCAGGCAGGTACATGCTTTAAGGAGGACATTTTTTACAGGAATGCATGAAGAGTGAATGTTATTTGTTTAGTGTAAAAATATGGAGTTAAAGGCAATTGACCCAACTACCTGGGTGATAAAGGTATTGAATGTAAATGATCCAAGTGTAAACATATTAAGTATAAACAACCAAATCATACATATATCTAGTATACATTTACCTTGGTGATGATTCTGCCTTGCTGGCTCTCATCATTATAAGGTGTGAAACAGATCCTCCAAACCTTTGGAAAGAATTCCTGCAGTAATTAAAATCTTAATTAAGATTTTTTATTTGAAATTTAAGTCTGTGTATAGCCTTGAAACTGTATGTCTGTATATAGCCTAAAACTGCAAAAAATGATTAATTCTGTTTGGCATTTATCTTCAATAAATATTTATGAAAACCTTGACTTGAGTTATTTTTTCCTTGAAGTAACAACTACAAAAATGTATTGCTTTTTTCTATTTTTTCTTTCATTTCTTTTTAAGATAGCCTTTGTAACTTACATGCTATTTGTTTTCTGAATATTTGTTAAGTTGTTTAAAATAATTTTTGGGAGGTAATCCCTTGCTCAGTGATTAACATTTTGTTACTACATATCTAAAATAAATATGAGTAAATATGTTCTTTAATCAACCTTTAGGTTTGCAGACAAACATGTAACAAACCTGTGTCACCACAGGGGGGCAGCATGTTCTTATGCTCAAGCACTGGTGAGGGCAATTCAAATAGCACGGTCGGATCGTCTCAGTTTAATGCGAAAGGCCTTGTGAAAACACTGCATGACTAAAACTAACATTCAAGCCATTTTAAACTTGAAGTCAGTATATTCCAAGGCAATAAAGAAGTTAGTATTCTTGTGTAGTATTCTTGGTTTACTTATTGGAAATACATTCACCACCTTAGAGGCTTAACAAGAAAACCAGTGAACACTGCTGAGGTATTTAATCAGTCCATTGGTATGCACTGCAGGGTGTTGAATGTAACAAGGAACCAGTATGCTATGCAGGCTTCCCAAACAGTCCCATGCTTATCTGAAAAAAAAACTCTGGCTATAACAATGAATAACCCACACTGTCCCATAAATGGCCCCTTAATTAAACATGCATTAACCTCACCATACATCTGACCTGTGGCATTTAGCCTATAAATCTCCTACTTCTACATTTGAATCAAAACCTTCTAAAATGACTCCATAATCCAAGAAGTGCTTCTTTGTTTTACTCCTGAGTGCTGAATTGCTATTTTGTGCATGTAGTAATCAATATTTTGTCAGCATTTGTCAGCATTAAGTGTGATGGCCAATGTCATCAATGCAACAATATCTAATCTCTTACCTCATTATCACTGCCATTAATCACTGTGGGATTTGATGTTATAATAAGTGCCACTTTACTAAAGGCTTTCCTATTGGTGCACCACATTCTAGCACTGGAATACTGCACCATCACAATCTGCCTATTGTCAACTGAAATATTTTTCCTTCCCTACTAGCAGTTCCCATGGCAAACATTGAGTCTTTCCCAGACCTTCAGTGGCTCTTTTCTTTTCAAAGGGGAACAAAAGGGATAGTTCCTTTCATGATACTTGGCAAAGGAGTCATCTGACAGTGATGTCACTCTCATGTCTAAATGCTATTGGTTACCAGAGAACGGGCTACTCTCACTCCATAAAGAGGAGGCGAGATCTCCTTAAAGTTAGACCTGAATCGCAGCAGGATGGGGAAAAGGGGAAGAAAAATTATTAAGGCAAGCATTGATGCTGGCTGGCAAACTGTGACTGAATCCTGAAACTAGGGACATGGTTGTAAAGTCTCGCTCATTCAAATGGTTCCAAAACACATGAAAACATGCAACTCAAAGCCACAGTGATCAATAAGGCACAATTTTTTTCATCTTTTTTTAAGAAAAAGACATCAACCAAAAACATGAATAGAATTGTCTTAAGAGAAATATGGATAAACTTTGAAGCACTTTACAGTAGAAATTAGCATGCTAAGGTGAACTTCCAGCCACTGAGGCTACACTGACACACATTCAGCAGCTAAGACACATCGGGCCACTGGTCTCTAGGAAACCACACTGACCATTAAAGTCCCAAAGAACAAAGAGGAGCACTTCCTTAAAAAGCATGTACGTCCTTCCATAAGCATGCGGGAGTGTTGCAAGTATTTTATTAGCAACAATGTTTTATGGAGTTGAAAAAAACAACAATAACGTGTCAGAAAATTAATGATTTAAACTGCCTCATGTATTCGTTTTCTGATGCACATATGAGCCTTAATTTGCTTAGAGATGAAGACAACAGCCGATTTCTTTCCACTCCAATTCCAGCCAGTATGTCTGTGGATAAATGAGTCCCTTCGCAGACAACCTGCTGTGTGAATACAGATTTGAGTGCCAGTATGCACAGCTTCATTATAAACATTAACCACATGAATGTATACTGTCGTAGTAAAATATCCATCATGGAGAAGCACTGTAAACTCAAAGTGCCCTACAAAAAGCAGCGTCTGAACATGGTTGGCCACCTCAATCGACTGATAGTCCTACGTAACATGGCAAGGATTATGAGATTACCTTCCACAAACGAATCATGGCCAGTTCACACCCAGGAAAGGTTACTACAGGTCATTCTCTTTGAATAAAGCATGTCCCATAGGTATAATCCAATTCACACTCACAGATATCAAATGCAGGCACATTAGACTGAGGCAAGACTGGCCTTTCCAAGACTGGCCTTTCCAAGACTGGCCTTTTCAGTGGTCGACTCAATAGCTGATAAAGCTGGCCAATACTAAATGGTCTTGGTCTTCTAAATTCAGTTGGCCATACTTTAAAAAGCACTCAGAAAAAAAAATTGCCTTTGTAGAAAGAGTTTAGCACAGTGTGTTAAAAGATAAATCATGTTAGGTTGAATTGTATGTCTTGTGTGATTTGAACAAACATCATTACTTATCACATTTTATATATTTAAATGTCAATATTTGTTTTATTACACTTTTATCATTAAAAATGATCATTACTGATTAAGTTTGAGAATTGAGAAACAAGGGCAGACCCAGGCAGTGATGTGAATCACCATCACCCCTATTACATACTGGCACTGCTGCGTTTGTGCCTGTGGTAGATCTTTACATTCTAGCTGAAGAACAAAGGTCTGGGCTGGATACATTGAATATATGTAGATGAAATCACAGAACCCCATCTAAATGGTGTTATCATTACTTCCATCAGGAAGAATAACTATTGGTTTATAAATTGGACGCCAAACCACTTTACTTCAGAAATAAAGTGAAAGCGCCAGAAAGTTACGTGTCATATCCCATAAATAAATAAATAAACTGTAAAAAAAAACAAAAAAAACTGAAGAGTAGATACACAAAGTGCTTTCTTTGCGATGTACTGTAGCCTACAAGGATTTGTGTCCAGTTTGTACTATGAGAACATCGGCGCAGATGGAGATTCTGAAGTGAGGGGGACCAAGCTGTACAATATATACGTTTATGCTTGTAGATGCTAGATTTCGGATGGGGTCAATATAAATCTGGAGGGGACATGTCCCCCCCGTCCCCAGTGCCATCTGCACCCCTGTATGAGAAGATACTTTTTCAAACACCCGTAATCTTGGCTGTTCTCTAATCCACCTCTGATCTAATCTCTTCACCTGTCTCCTCTGTCATTACACACACACTCACAGTAGTCCCCCTCATGTTTACAGGTGAATAGGGTCCCACTTAAGCATTTAGGGAAAGTAAACATTAGGTTTAAACAAAGCTTAGCAAACTGCTGTCTAACAGTTTCTTATGCTTTCAAATGCGAATGAATTTTAGCTACAGCTGACATGTAGCTAGCTTGCTAGCTAACACTGCAAACTAACGAAGCAGGTTTTTTCAGTATAAACATGAAACCAGATAACCATCTTATAGCTACTGTTTTGCGATCACACAAAAATGAATAATTAATAGAAAATGCCGTAGACAGAGTCACACAAACCTTTAAAACGTTGCAATGTTGTTGCCACTCCCACCTAGTGCATTTGGTTAACGTTCCTGCCACAGTTTGGTTAAGATTTTTACTTACACCAGTAGCCTACTTAGTAAAGGTTTCGTCGTGCTTAGATAATGCGATAGTGCTTTATTCTCACCTGGCAATGCTGGAGCACTAAATACGTTGTTCGTAGGTTTCCAAACGTAAGTAGCAGCCTATACCTCAGGTTGAACACAACTATTCTTTATGTACAAGGTTATCAGAATCGCTGAGTGATTTAGTGAATGCTTCTCAGTTTATATTTGTCAGGTAGCTAAATTCAGTAACAGCTTGAACCCTTGATTTGCTCAAACTTTTACTACATACACAATAATCGTGAATAACCCCCCCCCCTCCCCTCATAGTAAATGTATGAACCGTCTAGGTGTTCATACCCACACGACTGGTCTTTGCCTCCTTCAGATCATGGTAAACTAGCCTGGCATTGTTCTTGGGTCTCAGTTAACATCTGTCTAGCCATAAAGCAGATCAAAAGAAGAGGTTCTCTTCCACCTAGTGCAATTTTTCATTATGTTGTATGGGAAAAATTTATCTGATCTCATATGTGACCACAGAGTTCACATAAGTGTCATGTGCAAACAGCTCAGCTAAGTATAACCTGAGGTGAGATGTGATCTGGCAGTTTCAATTACAGAAGTCTCATTGAAAAAACAGCCATCATCCTGGGTAATGAGTATGAATATTATTGTCGGGTTTTTTCCACATGCAGGTTAGGTACTTTGAGCTAGTCTGTTATGGACACAGGCTTAGTCTGACTTTCCTGGCAACGTTTCAGGATATATGCATAGCAAGATATTTGCATTCCAAGTTAGTCCAAAGGTTGCCTAGGTAGCTCTTTTTACTAGTTATGAAGAATGAGGTTCGGATTATATGAAGGGTTCTGGGAAAATTGTGTCTCTGATGTCTGATGATGAAGGGCAGCTGAAATGTTGATATGCAGTCAATGCCAGCTGGACAGTCATCTTCAAGATAGGATGCAACTAGCATTTGTTCTGTCTGAACTAATATTCAGCGATCAAGGCTGTGTTAGCATTTTCCTGCTCTGGAATAGGATAACTCGAAGATCCATAAAAACATCCAGGAGATTCCAGCAAAACAGGTGTGCGTGTCTGTGGTAAGGGTAATAATAAATTGCACTAGATATTTCAGATACTATCTTAGGTAATATGATCCTTTTCCAAAACATGTTAATCAAAGAACATAAATCAGAAAAAAAATTGCATGCACTCTAATTGTAGCTTAAATGAGTTTTGTTGGCATAGTTAAGTGTTTGCATTACATTTACAATCTATTTCTGTCAAGTCAACTCTTCAATATTTATCTAAATTACATGTCTTGCAATCTCAGTTTCAATAAATAGATCATTTAAAAGTAACATTTTATCTGATTGCTTTCTGCAAGCCAGCAAAACAAACGTGACATCAGACAGCACGTATTCGTTCCTGTCTCTAGACCCTGTGTGTTGGAAGATCTTTAAAAGTATAAGTTGGTGTGCTCGCAAAACAATAAACAAAAAGACACCCAGAATGTCATCAAGTATGTATTTAAGTTTTTACACAAATGGTCAAAGATGACTCCATATAACATGCAACAATTAACTCCACAAGTCATGCATTTGATATAAAAAGTAGTTTTAAAAAAGTGCCCCGCATCTTAAAAAGGGACAGTGTAGTCATATAATGAAAAAATGCTGCTCTATCATTGTCAAGTTGCCAGGAGTAGAATGAGGCATGTGTTAATTTCACATTACGCCTTTTCATAAGAACGGACTGCCTGGACACCCTCAAAAGTCAAAGTCTAGAGACAAAGGAAACACAAAGTTGACAAAGTGATGTTGTAATCATTCATTTCTTCGTCAGACATTTCTGGACAATATATAGCCTGTAATTGCGATATGCAAATTACTTTAAGTCATGAAATGTTTACAACAGATTATTCTGATGTAACATGTAATATGATTTACAAAAAATCTTACCATTATCATTTTACCATCCTTGATTTCTCTGACAAACTTAGTTTCTTTTCCATCCCATTTCTGAACATGCACCAGTTTGTCTCCATCCAAGGTTACTGTAGACTGTTATCAGACAGAATGGATACAGAATTTAAAGACAGAATTGCACCATGTTGAAGACGGTCATTCAAGATACCACAAGCAGAGCATCTCTCGATATGGACAGAAAGAATGGACAAACCTTGACATTCCGGTCATCTGCAGTGGTTTCATCAAACTCCTCTCCAAGTTTGAAGGAAATCTCTGTGTTCTTGAAAGTACTCAGTGTTTTAACGACCACCTTGTCCCCTTCATGGCTTATGACAATGGTGGGCTTGGTAACGTTGCCTACTTGCCTCGTTGCAAAGCCTACACCTGTTAAAGTAACCGCATTTAAGTCACAAAAACATACTGGTTGGTCGCATAAATTTATAAGACATTTGCACATGTCAATGTTTGTTCATACTTTAACATTTCGACCTAAACTCAAACAGTCCTAATGTTCACATACACATACTGTCAAAGAATTTACCGTGTCAAAATCGGTTATGGATTGTTTTAACTTACCAAGCGCTTTCATGTATTCATCAAAGTTCTGGCTGTCTATGAGCTTCCAAGTTGCGCAGAATGCATCGACCATGTTGACAGTTAACGGTGAACACCACGCGGCAGCGGTTCAATTACACGATAGAATTTCTTCGCGTGCTTCAGACAGTAAACTGCAAAATCCAATCTAATTAATACTTAAGGGGAGGCTGGGACGCAGGGCGTCTCTCCTGATTGGACGGTTCACCGATTGTTTCGCACTGTGATTGGTTCAGAAAAATGGCGAGAACTGGAATCTTAATATCAAGAGTTTAATCGAAGAACGGGTTGTAGCCCTTTATGAGGCCACAGCCTATGTAACCAACTTTAACTATAAGACTGATTTCATATTAATTGGCGTACTTTTGCTTGGTTTATATTTAAACGTAAAGAACAGGATTCAAACATTAGGAAAATTTTAACAAAACACTGTAACGTAATAATTCATGTCTACAAAATGTTTGAGAAACCACTTTCTTGCAAAAAGTAACGGTTTACAGAAAATTGTTGTAAGATCATCCTACAATGACCTACATAATACACTCCCTTAGAGCAAATTTCTGTTTTAAAAAGGAAAAATACGGTTAACGGCCTGCTGATTATAACAGTAAGCAGCCGTTAAAGTGAACAACGCTTTCTTTACCAAATGAAAGCTGTCAACAACAAAAAAAGAAAGATTATCCGCACCATGAACGGTGTTTGACTCCCCCTGGCGGTGATACCTTGAAATGTGTCACCATCGAATCTGTGACTGCAGACCGCTGTTGCCCATTTTCTGCCTGTGTGTTGTCGAGAAAAGGTACGAAGAGGAGCCTTTACACAAACAATTCATAAATATTGGAGTTCAGAATGCTCCACTCCAAACTCGCTCGATAACATTGCTTCTTATGGGAAAGAGGTAACGATGGTATCGTGCAACCCCTCCCCCCCCCCCCCGTCAGAAAGTACAAAACCAAACGTTTTAAGCAGGTTTTAGAATAAACGGTTTTATTTTTAAAGTATTTTTACGTTATGTGAAATTACACTTAAACTTCAGAACTATTTGTGTCTGCATGCATGAGAGACATGTCATTTATGTCTATCTGCCTAATCTTTTAGAAGATTCCTTCTAAATTACAGTAAATGATTGAGTACTTATGTGCAGTTATCAGAATACGTGTCAACACCACCTTATTTCTCGACAACACACATGCAGAAAATGTGCAACACTGGTCACAGGATTCAGTGGTGACACAATGGGTGTAACACCTGTAAACACCTGTAATAAAAACTGTCCCGGCAAAACAAAGACCGCTGTTGAGACCATACCGGCTAATCTGGATTTCCTGTGTGTTTCATGTTGTGTCCAGTTAATTTAGAACATGTGTTTTTATTATTCTAACCTTAATTCACAAACTGAAATAATAAAGACCGCAGACAAACGTGATTTTGCATGTCCACCGCTATGCAGCCTAATCTCCACAAGATGTCGGTCGTGCTTCAGAAATGTTCACGTTTCGGCGGTATCCTGCAATGAATTACCGATAAAGTGCTTTTGTTACTACAAATGATCATGCGATAGCCAGTGCCCTCAAGACGTATTGAAGAATAAGACTGTAGTTACAAAAATGTACACTGTCTCGTACATTTGGGGATCAAATTTAAAGAGAAGCATTTCGGAATCAACCGTGGAAAATGAATTGTGGATAGCTAGTTAGAAAGTATGGCTTCTCAGATATGGTGAGGATTTGTGAGCCAATACACAAGGAGTGAAACTATTTACTAATATGTTTTAAAATACGCTGGTTTGTGTGTCGGAGATTTAAACAACTTTATACTTACGTAGTATTGTAATTTCTTACGCCCACATCTGCAATATTTTACATAATGTTATAATAATGTTTAAAATGTAACTAGCTTTTATGTAACATTTTATAAAAACGAATATAAAGGTTTACTCGAGTAGGAGTACTGATCTGGAATATTAAAGGTTCATATATAGTTCACTATAACTGCTAAGTCTCTCACATGTTGTAAGGCTTCTAATGGTTTGAACAGGAAAAAACCATCACCACGTGATTATACCAAACGCCTGAATGACTTGGACAGGGTTTCAGGGGCGGAATATAAACCTCAGCAGCGTAAGCCAAAAAAGTATGAAGAACTTTGCTGTCAGAGTAAACAGGAAGAGGTCTGGATTCATTCATTTGTGAATCCACTGTAGTAACTGCAATTACATTTGGGCAGATTGTCGTTTATCTGGCCACATATAGTGAGGATTTATTAATTACAATAAACGTAACTCCAATAATAGTAAATTATCAGAATATTGACTAAATACATCAGGTTTGTAGCTATGTTAATGTAACCAGGATAAAGGATGTGCAGCTGTTAAGCTGGTTTTGACACAATTCCATCCCACTATTTATACTGCTGTTGGAGTATTCTGTTTTAAATTAGACTTCTGGTCTATGTGGTATGTCTGGTCTACATGGTATGTCTGGTCTTTGTGTTCTGTGATTTACAGGCTGCCAAATAAGAGAAAGGGAACTATCATTGCATGGTATTATAAAGAAATCCATTTTTTATTAAAAAAAATGAATTATGGACATACAAAACCTTAGTCAGTCAGTGTTGCTTTTACCTTCCACATCTTTTTCCAGCTCCTTGAGCCCTTGGTGTTTTTCATGTTCCTGGTTTCTGATGCTATCACTTGGGATTGGTACATCCATCACTATGGTCCTGTTCCGTTTGGTTAGCCATTACAATTTTGTCAGTTTGTATCTGGAAGTCCCACACGCTCTTAGCTCAGGATAAGCAATTTTTGTTTTCATTATTTTTATTATTTTACCATTTTTATTATTGTTGTTATTGCTGTTACTGTTGGCCCAGTCATAAAGAGGTATAAATACAGCTCATTAAAGCACTTCGGATCTGATGATTATCATTATAAGAAGAGTTAGAACAGAAGCATTCAGGAACGGTGCTCCCTAACCCGTTAGGACACTGTGATGTGAAGTCTGACTGATATGTAATATCTCCATGGAGACTCTAATGTCCACTCACCAGTATTGAACATGTTTGACTTAAGCTTTTATTTCCATTGCTTGAACTTGAGCAAAAAGCAGGAATCTTTATTATATTACTACGATGACCACTACTACTACAATCACTACTACAGCTATTGAAATAGACCAGAAGACCTAACTGAATGCAATATTCTATAAGGATGTTCTGAACTGGTTTTTGAAGGAGCTAAGACTGTCATATGAGCTCAGACTTTCAGGTAGTGCGTTTTAAGAGCTTGGAACTAATATGCGTAAAGGCTGACTGCATTATCATCAGCCGGGTTTCTGGAATGACAAGTAGATTTCCCTTAAACGCCCTGTGAGGCAGAAATATGAGCATCTAGCAATCATATCACTGAGGCAGAAGGGGGCAAGACCAGTCGCCAGCACTCAACAGATTATTCAATTGTCTTTGTCTTCTGAGACTTCCACATGATAAATTTCTTCAGTCATTTCTGCAGTCCATCCAGCATGACTTGCTGAAGATGGAAGCAAACATATCCATTAAACTGGTCAGCTTAAAAATCAACATACACACATAAAATAATGAATGGCCCAGAATTGACCCTTGTGGGACACCATACACTTAGATGTGTGAGTACCTAGTGCAATATAAGTATCGACCAACTATCCACCCAACTAAATCTAATCATGTGTATCACGTCAACCTCTACATAAACCACAACATAATTTCAGTGTTTTAAGCTGTGTTCAAAGAGGTTCAAAGCGCAGCATGATAGTTCAGTTATTTGCAAGTCTCATAATAAGAGATCAGCAGAAAGCTTTTCTTAGAGCTCACTGAACAAGGTTGTAATTATGGTGATCTTTGGAACTGCTATGTCAGCTAGAATATGCAGAAGAACCAGGCTTAAAGCTTTGCTAAAAATCATTTTATATAATATTCATTACTTCACACAACTATTTCTTTCACAGAGTTAAATTTAAAGGCCATTCAACTTAGCAGTGTGTTTTTGATCATTCATAGTATTAAGCTCTGATGTGCAACTGGTTTCATGTTCTTGTTGATTAGTGCATTATGCAATTTATGGACATGACCGCAGTGTTTGCTAAGAATCATCCATGTATTTCTGACTGGAGTCTGAGCATGCAGTCGAAAAGCATTTTTTCTTCGTTTCTGACCAAACCCCCATGTGACTGGCAGAGCACAGTGCAGACATGTGTTTTCATTTAGCTGTGTGTGTAAACAGGAAACTGTGAGAACAGAGGAAAAGTTGAATATCATTACCCCCTTTTTATTTCAGCTTCTTTAACTTTTACCTTCCATAAGTATATTGCCAGTGTAGAAATGTATGTATTTGGTAAAGATATATTAAGCAATGACACTGTAATATCTCCTTAAAACCACACCATCTTTCATTTGCATGGAACTACAGCAAAACAATAATAGACTCAGGATAGTTCAGAGACTGATTTTGAGAGCTGCATCAGCAGGGAGAAAGAAGAACTTACAAACTAACATGTTTCTAAGAAAGCCTCCATCTGCACTAGAATAAGCTAAAACTGGGACCTGTGAGAGGGCTGTTTGATACACATTTGTAATATCTGCACATATACAGTGAAATCTATATTTCGACAAAAGCTTAAAAAGGGACCACAGTTCAATGATGCTCCAGATACAGCCATCAGAAAGTCCACTACACACTTCTGATCTACTGGTGCTGAAAACACCTGATCCCACAGCTACAGGAACCCAGGCAAGCTCCACAACCGGCCACAGGGTTTCTCACGAAGAGGAGTAGAAACCTGTGATATGTGGAGTAAGATGTAAACATGTTTCCCATTGCATTGAATACTGCTGGCTTCAAGACTTTAAAAAGAGACCTTTTTGATATCTTTAGGCAACCCACACTGCATTTTAACAGTTAAATTTAAGTCAGTCATAGTGCAAACTGTGCATACTATTACTATTTGCATAATTAAATCTGTACATATAAAATATAGTAATCTATTTAAAATAAAAAACAATTCCAGCAAAAATGGAACAATTTTAACACAAATCATCAGCTAATACAAATAAGCTGAAATATTTCAAATATCACTAAATGATACTGAATGACACAAGAGTACAGTGTGTCCTCTAAAGAAATACGGAATGTAATGTTCATGCACTGTATTCGGAGATAATAACCCATCACTAACCCCTGCAGCATTTTATGTGTAGTACATCTGAGTGGTAGTGAACCTTTCTTTAAACTGTGAGGGATTAAACCATGTCAGGGTGTGCGCTTGGGCTCACATTTGATAGCCTCAAATGGAAGCTTTCACTGTCTTTGAGATTTAAGGAGGTTAATGCTCAGCCTCCTAGATGTCAAGGTCATCAGGCCTGGCTCGACTGCTGCAACGGCTGTGTGGGCGAAGGTCAAGCTGTTTGAGAGGAAGTTCCTTTCCTAGAGGAGACATCTTCTCCAAGTACCCAAAAGCCTGGGACGGACAGTAGTCCCTCTCCCCCAGCTGGTTCTGCTCCGTGCTGTAGTTAGTCCAGTTCTGCTCATTGACAAAATTGTCTGAGGAGTTTGATTTGTCCACTGCGTTGAGGTTGTAACCCAGATTAGAAGCTGGAGCCGAACAGTGGCTGTAGTATCTGTAACTGCTGGACACGTCTCCAGGGCAAGGCCTGAAGTTGGTGTCACACTGCTTCTCTGACTCTTTTATTTGGTCCTTCATTCTCTTGAAGACTGCATACAAAAATTCAAAGACATTAAGGCCCAGTGAGATCAGGGAGACCACCAACATAAATATGATAAAAATGGTCTTCTCCGTAGGACGTGACAGGAAGCAATCGACTTTATGTGGGCAAGGAAACCCCTCGCATGTATAAACAGCTGACAACCGGAATCCATAAAGGTACCACTGTATCAACAAAAATCCAACCTCGAAAACTGATTTTAAAACAATGCTTACTATATACGTGTAAAATAACCCTCCTCTCATTCTGATCTTCCCCGGTTCTTCTAGGCCATACTTAAACCTCTTAGTTTCCACTTTCTTCAGGTTCACGTATACATCTCCTCCCTTCCTCTCCATGGCTCTCAACATCTCCTCTTTCTTTTTCAGCTTCACCTCCTTGTGCATGAGGTAGATGACGTGGCTGAGGTAGAGGAGGGTGGGCACAGACACAAATATGATCTGCAGAACCCAGAAGCGCACATGGGAGATGGGGAAAGACTTGTCATAGCAGACGTTCTCGCAGCCGGGCTGCTGGGTGTTACATTCAAACGCAGACTGCTCGTCCCCCCATGCTGACTCCACCGCAGTCCCCAGCACCAGGATCCGGAAGATGAAGAGAACCGAGAGCCATACTTTTCCGCCAGCTGTGGAGTACGTTTGGACCTTGTCCAAGAGTTTTGCTAAGGCACTCCAGTCGCCCATGGTGAAATTATTATACGGTGTATTTAGCAACACGAGACTGTACGTTCATCAAGTGTTTCAGTTCTGAAGAATATTTAATAGCAGTTTTAAATATTTACGATATTCCTCCTCCTGCCAACAATAAAATGATCTATAACAAAATTAGAAACAAAAAAAATAAGCACGCACATTCTTGCAGTCTGATTAATAATTTAATAACAAAAGGCTTTAAAAGTGATTATTTCTATTCAGCAGACCACCAATATTTTCGACTAGACGGCCTGTCGTGGGCATTTTTGCCATGTAAATAAATCTTTGTAAGAGATTTATTTTGAAATGTATTGATAGATCTATCTATAAGTTATTTTTTACATAACCAACACTCTGTATTCAAAGTGACAGAGCTGTGTTTTTAGTGGTTTGTCGGCTTACCTGCGAATTCTTCAACCGCCTGTGTATCGGAAAATCTCCTCAGATCATTAACATGGGTCCTAAGAGACTTAAAGAAACTCGAGCATTTTTAGATTTAAACGGCATATATGCGCAGATGTGCGTTCATCAGAGGGCACGACTCACAGTGGAAAAAGTTTGCGGTCATCTGACTCCCACATAAACTTCATGACTACGGGACATTACACAGCGCTAGCATACATCTCTTTTAGACTGTTACATTTTGAGGAAAAATGTCTCTGGGCTGAAATAATGGTCTATCGCCATCTGGTGCATGTGTTGTAACGTAACAGTGCTAAGAAAGTCGTCTGCTCTGTAGCTCAAGAGGAAAAAAGACAAAAAATTAAAAAACTTCAACTCCATGTGTGAACTAAATTAATTTATTCGGGTCCGACCAATTAAAATAATCAACTTACTTTAATTTTTATTCGGTAGGCCTACTTTATGGTCTGTGTTACTATTTTATGAACGTAAAAATGATTTTTTTAAAAACAAAACCACCTGAAATTATACAAAACGTATTTTTTTATTTTCGAACAGTAAATGCTCCAATACAAAATGTGAATCTTAAATCATTTTAAAGTACGAATTAACTAACCTTTAATTCTCGTGCATAATATAATTTAGGTTTATACAAATATTGATAATTCTTTTACAACTACAAACATGATGTAACTTCAAGGTCACAATCACAGTCCAGTCACAACCAGAGTTGGAATCACCAAATCAACTATGGGACATTTGTTTCTAGAAAGCTGGTCAATGCATGACCAAAATGCAAAAATCACAAGTAATTCACATATTCACATAAGCAATTCACCATACAATTTGTCAAAGTTAATGATTCATTCCTGTGAATCAATCAGGCAGACACAAACACCCCCTCGACACACTCGTTTTTCAGAACTCTTAACAAAAACCTCAATGTGTTTATTAAGAAAGTGCTACTTTACATTAGACTGGTATTTTGTACTCTCAGTAAATAATATAACTGCTAAAATAACTGCTAGAATATGTAGATTTAAAAAATAAAGATACTTTTCAGTATGTATTCCACAGACATAGGCTAAATAGAACCATTATAAAAACATCTAAACGTCCCAGAATAGATATTCTGTAAATCTCCAAGTTACTAGCCCACAGTCACAAACACTGGGTTTATGAAAGTGTGATTTATGTTGTAGGTAGAATCAAAGATACTTCTCCCATAATCACTCCGTACACTAGCACTGGTCCTGCTGAGCGTCTTACTTTCTAGGAGTCATTGAAGACCTCAGTGAAATCTCCGCCTCCACCCAGGTGTTCGGCTTTGCCAGCATTCCTTCCCAGATTTCAACTTCCTCATTTGCCGAATCCATCCAATCCACTTTCTTGCCATAGCTCTGCCCTGCATGTGAATGAAGGATAATGAGACCCTATAAAACCACAGGCCCCTCTGCACCAACCTGGCTAACTGATTGGTCTTAGTAAGGTGAGGATGGGTGATCACCTGTGCCGAGGCCAAGACGCAGGCCTCCCAGGAACTGGTTGGTGAGTTTGTTGTTGTCCCACACAGTCAGCTCACAGCACACCTCACGTACCTCTCCGGTCTTAAAGCCGTCATAGACCATTGCGTGGTTATACACAGGGTCCTGCGTCTTCTTCATCACACGGGTCTTCTGCCGGCTCTTTTTGCTAGTGTCTGGTAACATGTAGCTTTGGAGTAGAGACACAGGCAGCTTAGGAACAGACACGGGCAGCTTTGGAACAGACACGGGCAGCTTTGGAGCAAACACAGGCAGCTTAGGAACAGACACAGGCAGCTTAGGAACAGACACGGGCAGCTTTGGAACAGACACAATCAGCTTTGGAGCAAACACAGGCAGCTTAGGAACAGACACGGGCAGCTTAGGAACAGACACGGGCAGCTTAGGAACAGACACGGGCAGCTTAGGAACAGACACAGGCAGCTTTGGAACAGACACAGACAGCTTTGGAACAGACACAGACAGCTTTGGAACAGACACGGGCAGCTTAGGAACAGACACAGACAGCTTTGGAACAGACACAGGCAGCTTTGGAACAAACACAATCAGCTTTGGAACAGACACAGACAGCTTTGGAACAGACACAGGCAGCTTTGGAACAGACACAGACAGCTTTGCTTCACCACTCAACCCTCAGTAGTGCACATGAACTGAGACCAACAATTGAGTTGAGCTGGCACGGGACTATAGTCCTTCAATGCAGTGACTCCTAAACTCTGGAACTCCTCGCCTCAACATTGTATGATTGCTCTTCTATTTCACTATTTACAGTTTTTTGCAGCTGCTAAGGCACAAAAAGTGGTCCTTATAGCACAATTTTTGAAATCACTAACCCATGTAGCCTATCTCTTGACCTGGTGCGCTAAACCTTAAGCACATTCTCTGCCTTACACTCATTTAGAAAATTTTAAACACACTTTTTGCAAAACAATAAACACAGTTCTTCACATAAGACACAACATTCAAAACTTAAAACCATGTATTTCTTTTGGAAAACACTGCCACACAACTGCGACACTCACCTACCAAAATCCATACCCAGTTCTCACACGTTACAACACTAGCTAATTTTTTACAAATCTTTAGACATCAAAGCCTAATCCCTATAAAGAGGCCACAAGTTGCAAATCTTGGTTTGCACATCAATGGAGTCCAGTACTACATAGAGATGATGATGAAGAGAATGTGAATGACGATGAGGATGAGCAACCATAATGGATGAGACCAGAGCCACTCTGGTTGACCAAGCATGCGTTGGGTTTTCTGGAGGCAAAGGGTCCAGCCTTATCTGTGCTGCTGCACTGTAGCATCACCCAGACAATTCAAAATGAGAATAGATAAGTAGACCCATCTTCTATATATACTACATAATGTACTAGACTACCCCTTGTTGGGGGACAAAGGTGGCTATCCACCTCAGAACAGAAAGAGAACATCGTCAATATGGTCAGAGAAAACAACTGCATTCGTTTCCGACAACAGCACATCATTACTGACGTCATCAGCAACATTCATTCAGTGAGTCTATCAGGACTGGGCCAGTGACAGTGTGAAACAACTCATCATCATGTGCACATCATCACCTTCTTCAACACAGAGCACAACACACTCGTTCTCCATCACCAGGGGGATGAACCAGAACAGTCCAGGTTTGTTGTCGTCTGAGACAACGTAAGTTTGCACCGGGCTGCTCAAGTACGAACTGGTTCACTGAACAGCCACGATTTGTTGTGATTCACCTCCACCAAACTCTCCATTGCTGTTGAGTTATTTTTGGCATGGAGGTGGTGACCAACCCCACCAGTGTAAATACATTCAGCAGGTGATGTCAGGGTTGGACCCAGGCACGTGCCTCCTGCCGCCACTAGGCGGAGCCCGCGAGCTGGTTCCAGGGGTAATCGAGCCCGATAGATTACACCTGTTGGGCTGCCTATTTAAAGCAGGCGACTTCAGCAACACATTGCTGAAGTTGTCTGTAGTCACGCACTCTCACAGCCTAAGCCAAGTTCTCTCTTCTTCTCAGTACGATCTCGTTGCTCTCTTTCTCTCGTTTTCCCCCTGAGTGTTCTCAGGTTGGTTTTGTTTCTTTTTGTCTTCTCCCTCTGTTCTTCGTCGGTTGTCCTCCAGTGTTCTGGTTGACAGTCTGACAGGTAACCTGGTAAGAAGCCGCTGGTCTTGTACCAAAGCTTCGTCTTTTATTTTGTGTATTTTTCTCCTCTCCTTCTGACATGTTGAGGTTTCTCCGTGTGTTTTTCGTTTTCCTGTTTTTTCCCTTATTGGACGCGTTGTATTTCTTTCCGCGTGTTTTTCGTTTGTTTACTTACCTGTGCACGTCGAGTTCCTCCGTGTTATCCTTCGGTTGTTACCCTTGAGTTTTATTTTCGTTTTTTTCCCGCATCTGCGGAGGTTTCAGTTGGCTGTCTTTTGCCGTTTTATTTTTTGGTTAGCGTTTGGGTTCTCACCACGTTTAAACCAACGCGTCACCGCCGTGATCGGCGGCAACGCGTTACAGAACAACTTCAGCCTATTATGGACCCAGCTAACCCTGACGCCGACGACATGCGAAACGCCCTTGCCATACAAGGGCAGACTATTGGCAGGCATGAGCAGGCGTTGCAGGAAATTCACACTCAGCTCCAGGCTATCGCTCTCGCTGTCCAAAAGCCTGATCCGCCTGCTGCGGCTCCCAGCCCTCTGGTTTCCCCCGGGGCTGTTGGGCTGCCTGCTGACTCTCGTGCTGAGCCCGCATTGCCCGCTCCGGCGCGTTATAACGGGGATCCCAACGAGTGTAGGGGGTTTTTGTTACAGTGTTCTCTTATCTTTGAACAACAACCGTCCCGTTTTCCCACCGAACGTGCTAGAGTGGCTTATGTTATGGCGTTACTCTCGGGGAAAGCATTACGGTGGGCTACACCGGTTTGGGAGAACCAGCCGGAGCTCTGTTCCTCATACGAACGGTTTTCTCGGGCTATGCGGCAGGCGTTTTTTCATCCTGCTTCAGGGGGTATGGTCGCTTCTAGGCTGTTACGTTTGCGACAGGGCAGATCTACCGTGGCGGAATACTCTCTGGACTTCCGCACACTGGCGGCAGAAAGTAATTGGGGTTCGGAGGCGCTGGGGGCCGTTTACATAGAAGGCTTGAGCGAAGAGATCAAGGACGAACTGTCCCTCAGGGAGCCTCCTAGCGGTCTGGACGACGCTATAGACCTCACCATTAGAATAGATAATCGGTTGAGGGACCGTAAACAACACCGCCGTTTGTTCAATTCGCCCAGTGTTAAGGCAGTATCCCCTGTGCGTAAGACCACACACGAGGAGGGCGCGTCATCGGAACAGCCCATGCAATTAGGGCACACTCGTCTCTCCCGTCAGGAAAGACAAAGCCGCATACGAGAGGGCAAGTGTCTTTATTGCGGCAGGGCTAACCACCGTATCGCCGAGTGTCCTGAGTTACAGGGAAAAGGGCAGACCCGTCGGTGAACGGGGTTGCACCGACGGGTCATGGCACTTATTTCCCCGCATGTGGACTGATGCCTCATGTAGTGGTGTCATGGAGAGGTTCTGAGGAACATCGGGTCCTGGCTCTCGTTGACTCAGGGGCCTCTGGTAATTTCATAGACACCGCTCTCGTAGCCTCACTCTCCATACCTCTGGTTCCTCTAGAAAAGCCCATCTCTGTGTCCGCTGTGGACGGTAGGCTGCTCACTTCCGGGGACATAACCCACCAAACCGTTCCTCTGAACATTTCTATAGGGAACCACCACGAAACACTCACCCCCTATGTCATCGCTGCACCCAAACTACAGCTGATCCTAGGGTTTCCCTGGCTCCAACGCCACAACCCCGACGTAGATTGGCTTAATCTGTCCATTAACCGATGGAGTAAGGTCTGTGAACAGTCGTGCTTGGCGCCCCACCGCAGCAAAACCGGGGAGAGCCAAGAAAAGATAGCGTTCATAGAAAAGGTTCCTGCTGTGTACCACGACCTCAAAGACGTTTTTAGCAAACGCAAAGCAGGCTTCCTACCCCCGCACAGAGCCTGCGATATCGCTATCAACCTCCTGCCCGGTACTACTCCCCCTAGGGGGCGTTTGTTTTCCCTAGCTTTGCCTGAACGCAAGGCTATGGAGACCTACATACAGGAGGCGCTCGCGGCTGGTACTATTCGTCCCTCCACCTCTCCCGCCGGGGCTGGATTTTTCTTTGTGGGGAAAAAAGATGGGGGTCTCCGCCCTTGCATCGATTACAGGGGGCTTAACAAGATCACTATCAAAGACCGCCACCCCTTGCCTCTCATGTCCTCTGCCTTCGAGGCCCTTCAACGGGCGACGGTCTTCACTAAGCTAGATCTGAGAAGTGCGTACAACCTGTTGCGTGTCAGGGAGGGCGACGAGTGGAAAACCGCCTTCAACACGCCCTCCGGGCATTACGAGTACTTAGTCATGCCGTTTGGTCTCATGAACGCACCCGCCGCTTTTCAGCGGTTTGTTAACGGCGTCCTTAGGGAGGCTTTGGATAACTACGCCTACGTCTACCTAGACGACATTTTAATATATAGCCGTACTGTCCAAGAGCATCAGCAACACGTACGCCGCGTGCTCCAATTGCTGCTCGAGAATCACCTCTATGTTAAATTAGAGAAGTCCCTGTTCCACGTCGCCGAAGTAGCTTTCTTGGGGTTCATCATTGCCAACGGTAAACTGGCAATGGAACCCGCCAAGATTAAAGCTGTGTCTCAATGGCCCGTGCCCACGTCCGTGCGTTTGGTCCAACGCTTCCTGGGGTTTGCCAATTTCTACAGGCGCTTTATTAGAAATTTTGGCTCCCTCGCGGCTCCGCTCTCTGCTCTCACTAGCAAAAAACTGGGGAAGTTCACATGGACTCCAGAAGCCCAGAAAGCATTCGAGACCCTTAAGGGCCTTTTTACTAGTGCTCCTGTACTGCGGGTTCCTGACCCTGAGCTTCCCTTCGTTGTTGAGACTGACGCTTCTGATCTGGGTGTTGGGGCTGTTCTCTCGCAGCGGGTCGGGGTTCCTCCTAAGCTGCATCCCTGTGCTTACTATTCACACCGGTTCACCCCCACGGAAAGACGGTACGACGTAGGGGACAAAGAACTCCTGGCCGTTAAGTTGGCCTTAGAGGAGTGGCGACACTGGCTGGAGGGGGCTCGCCATCCTTTCCTGGTCTGGTCGGACCACAAAAACCTGACCTATCTCCAGCAGGCCAAGCGCCTCAATGCCAGACAGGCCAGATGGGCCCTGTTTTTCAGTCGTTTCGACTTCACTCTGTCGTATCGTCCTGGCTCAAAAAACACCAAGCCTGACGCTTTGTCCCGACAGTGGGAGCCACCTCTCGTCGACAGTCCCCCTGAGAACGTGCTTCCCCCGGGAGTCGTTGTCGCACCTATCCGGTGGGGTATTGAGAAAGCAGTACAGGATGAACTCGCTAACGAACCCGGCCCTAGCGGTGTTCCTCCTGGCTGTCTCTACGTGCCCTCGACCGTCCGGCGTAAGGTCCTCTTATGGGGACACACCGAACGGTATGCTGCGCACCCCGGTGCTAGGCGGACCGCCGAGCTCATAAAAAGGAGGTTTTGGTGGCCTGCGATGGATCAGGAGATCCGTGACTTCGTGGCTTCCTGCGAGGTGTGTACCAGGAGTAAGGCCCCTCGTAACAAGCCCAGGGGGCTGTTGCGCCCTTTACCTATTCCCTCCAGACCATGGTCCCATATCTCCCTAGACTTCATCACCGGTCTTCCATCCTCCAAAGGGCTGACCACCATTCTTGTGATTGTAGACAGGTTCTCTAAGTATAGCAAATTCATCGGCCTGCCTAAGCTACCCTCCGCCCGAGAAACTGCGTCTCTATTACTGGTTCATGTAGTCCGTAACTACGGATTTCCTCAGGACGTGGTGTCCGACAGAGGACCTCAGTTCGCCAGCAGCTTCTGGAAGGCCTTTTTGACCCTCCTCGGTGCCTCCGCCAGCCTCTCATCGGGTTTCCACCCCCAGTCTAACGGTCAGACCGAGCGAGTCAACCAGGACCTGGAGCAGACGCTCAGGTGCCTGGCGTCCTCTAACCCCGCGTCCTGGGCCGACCACCTGTTGTGGGCCGAGTACGCACACAACACGTTATGGCATTCCGCTCTGGGTATGTCGCCCTTTGAATGTTTGTTTGGGTATGCGCCTCCCCTGTTCGCTGATCACGAGCAGGCCGTAGCTGTGCCTTCTGCTGTGGCTCAGTTTCGGCGCTGTCGCAAGGCTTGGTCGCGTGCTCGCTCGGCCCTGTTGAAGGCTTCCTCCGCCTATTGCCGCAGCGCCGACAAGCATCGTCTCCCTGCGCTGTCCTTCCGTCCTGGTCAGCGGGTATGGTTGGCGGCGGGTAACTTACCGGTGCGGGGCGGCACCAAGAAGCTGGCTCCTCGCTTCCTGGGCCCATTCAAAGTCGACCGTCGTATCAACCCGGTCACCTACCGTTTGGTTCTCCCTCCGTCCATGCGTGTCCACCCGGTGTTTCACGTGTCCCATC
Organism: Brachyhypopomus gauderio; assembly: GCF_052324685.1. NCBI lineage: Eukaryota > Metazoa > Chordata > Actinopteri > Gymnotiformes > Hypopomidae > Brachyhypopomus > Brachyhypopomus gauderio. Next base: position 3,767,473 of record NC_135227.1, on the reverse strand, counting down.
TCCGGCCTTACTTATGTGGTTCTTCTCCCGCCCCGGCTCCTCCTGCGCCGCGTATGGTTGGTGGTGGTCCTGTTTACACGGTGCGGCGTCTTTTGGACGTCCGTCGGGTCCGGGGGCGGGATCAATTCCTGGTGGACTGGGAGGGTTACGGTCCTGAGGAGCGGTCTTGGGTTCCCAGGGCACGCATCCTGGATCCTTCCCTGATCGCGGCCTTCTACCGCGACAGGGCTGTTGCCCTGGGCCCGCGGGGTCTCGGGCCTAGAGGGGGGGGTTCTGTCAGGGTTGGACCCAGTCACGTGCCTCCTGCCGCCACTAGGCGGAGCCCGCGAGCTGGTTCCAGGGGTAATCGAGCCCGATAGATTACACCTGTTGGGCTGCCTATTTAAAGCAGGCGACTTCAGCAACACATTGCTGAACTTGTCTGTAGTCACGCACTCTCACAGCCTAAGCCAAGTTCTCTCTTCTTCTCAGTACGATCTCGTTGCTCTCTTTCTCTCGTTTTCCCCCTGAGTGTTCTCAGGTTGGTTTTGTTTCTTTTTGTCTTCTCCCTCTGTTCTTCGTCGGTTGTCCTCCAGTGTTCTGGTTGACAGTCTGACAGGTAACCTGGTAAGAAGCCGCTGGTCTTGTACCAAAGCTTCGTCTTTTATTTTGTGTATTTTTCTCCTCTCCTTCTGACACGTTGAGGTTTCTCCGTGTGTTTTTCGTTTTCCTGTTTTTTCCCTTATTGGACGCGTTGTATTTCTTTCCGCGTGTTTTTCGTTTGTTTACTTACCTGTGCACGTCGAGTTCCTCCGTGTTATCCTTCGGTTGTTACCCTTGAGTTTTATTTTCGTTTTTTTCCCGCATCTGCGGAGGTTTCAGTTGGCTGTCTTTTGCCGTTTTATTTTTTGGTTAGCGTTTGGGTTCTCACCACGTTTAAACCAACGCGTCACCGCCGTGATCGGCGGCAACGCGTTACAGGTGATGGAGGAAGCTTGAGGTTATTTAGTCTTTTTGTTTTTCTTTTTTTGTTGTTTTTGTTGTCCATGTGTTTTCATACTGCATGTGTTGCTGTAGTGTTCATGCAAAACCAAAAAAAACCCTTCCCCTTGTAATTGCGTTTTACTTTATGGTATAAATGTACTGAATATGCAGAAATAACCTCAATATTTGTGAATGTTCATGTATATGTGAGACCTGTGGCAGACCTTCACAGCAGACTACAAACTAAACACTCAAACACATGATAGGAGCGTTGTCCATTTGTCACATGAGTGTGTGGTCACATATATGAAAGGCTAATCATCTGATATTTGTGTGTTGTATTTAAATGCAATAATATGGTTTTGGCAAGAGTTGCAAGAGTTTTGGTTGAACTTTTTGGTTGAGCTTTTTCCAAAAGTGCGAGATGTTTTGCCTGTTGTGTGTGTGTGTGTAGCATTGGCTGCTGTGTGTTAAGTTTTGACAAAAGAGACATAGTTTGAGAAATTGGGTTACAGCATCTGTGTCACGGTCACAGCTCCGGACCCTTCCCTGTGGGCGTGTCGTTATGTCATTTGCGTGCAGTTATGTCCATGTTTGTAGTCCCGTGGGTGTGGGTCGTTTGTGAGTGTGTTCGTAGTCGCACCTGTGCCTTGTCTCGAGATCACAAGGGTATGTGTTACAGTTTTTTGCATTTGCTAAGACACAAAAAGTGGTCCTTATAGCACAATTTCTGAAACAACTAACCCATGTAGCCTATCTATTGACCGGGTGTGCCAAACCTTAAGCACATTCTCTGCCTTACACTCATTTAGAAATGCTAAAACACACTTTTTGCAAAACTTTACACACAGTTCTTCACATAAGACACAACATTCAAAACTGAAAACCACGTGTTTCTTTTAGAAAACACTGCCACACAACTGCTACACTCACCTACCAAAATACCATACACAGTTCTCACACGTTACAACACTTCTAGCTAATTTTTAAAAATCCTTATCAGAACTTTATCCCTATAAAGAGGCCACAAGTTGCAAATCTTGGTTTGCACAACAATGGAGGCTAATACTTCACAGAGAGGTAGAGGACGAGGAAGAGGACAAGGAAGAGGAAGAACACAAACAACCATCACGGATGAGATCCAGGCCACTTTGGTTGACCATGGAGGCCATCGTGAACATTGTCATATCAAACAACAGTATACCTTTACGACAACTACAACAGTACATCATTACTGACAACATCACTTTCAGCAACATTCAATCAGTGAGCCTATCTGCACTGGGCCGACTCCTGAGAAGACATCAAGTGCATATGAAGCAGCTATACAGGGAACCATTTCAGCGCAACTCTGACAGTGTGAAGGAACTGCGGTATGAATATGTGCAAGTATGCTTTGCTATCCTCTTACTTATACTTTACTCCAGTGTCCTGTGCCACACAATGTTGAGTATGATATATGCCCATTTCATTCAGTCAAATACAGTACTGTAATACTGTAATGTTTGTAACGCGAACCCCCAGGGAACAGGGGACTCGCTGGGTTTTTTGTAGGAGATGAACCCAGGGGCAAAGCCCAAAAGAAAACACGATGAACTGAGACCTCCGCCACTAAGCGGGAAAAGCAGGAAACAAAAAAACTGAGTGAAAAACTCAGAAAACGAGAACAAAAAACACACGGAGGAAACCACTCGACGTGTCGTGACAAAAAGGAGCACAAACGAACAAAATAAAAACAAGCCAGGGAAGGGAGCTGGCTGAAAACAAAAGCACACGGAGGAAACCACTCGACGTGTCGTGACAAAAAGGAGCACAAACGAACAAAATAAATACAAGCCAGGGAAGGGAGCTGGCTGAAAACAAAAGGCACAAAAAACTAAAATATAGAGAAGAAAACAGCTTGGGGAAAACTTGAGAAAGGCCAGTAAGGGCACAGGAGAGGATACCTCGAAAAACAGTAGAGAGAGGGAGAGAGAGAGAGAGAGAGAGAGAGAGAGAGAGAGAGAGAGAGAGAGAGAGAGAGAGAGAGACGACGACAACTGCTGCTGCTGCTGCTGCTGCTGCTGCTGCTGCTGCTGCTGCTGCTGCTGCTCAAACCGGGTAACAGGCTGGCTGCAAGAGCGAGAGGCAACAAACAACTCAGCAGTGAGGCACTGCAACCGTGCCCATTAAATAGGGGAAGGCACAGCTGCAGGTCCTCACCGCTGATTGCGTCTCCCACGAGTATTAGCTCGTGGGTTCCCTCTGGTGGCGACAGGAGGGATGGTCCTGGTCCCAGCCCTGACAATGTTTGGTTTCAGAGAGTAATGGAGCTAGATGTTGCAGCAGTGGAACACAAGTTCCTTTATATTGATGAAGCTTCAACCTTGCCAGACCAAGACGCAGAGGAAGAAACGTCATAGGACACCGTGCCATAGTCAGTGTCCCTGCAGTGTGGTGGGAACATCACAATGTTTGCAGCCATTTGCCACAATGGTGTTGTCCATCATGCTACTTTTGGTCCTTACAACACTGCTCACATCATCACCTTTCTCAACACACTACACAACAACTCATTCCCCATCACCAGGGAGATGGACAAGAACAGACGAGGTACGTTGTCATCTGGGACAACGTAAGTTTCCACCGTGCTACACAAGTACGACATTGGTTCACCGAACATCCACAGTTTGATGTGCTTCACCTCCCACCATACTCACCTTTCCTCAAACCTATTGAGGAGTTTTTTTCGGCATGGAGGTGGAAAGTTTATGACCGCAAACCCCACCATTACATACCACTTCTGCAGGTGATGGAGGAAGCTTGTGGGGACATTGATGAGGGTGCATGTCCGGGCTGAATACGTCACTCAAGAAGATACTTCCCCCGCTGTCTTACCAAAGAGGACATCACCTGTAATGTTGATGAAATCTTGTGGCCAGACCCAAATACAAGATTGCCTGGAGTGCCGGGCAGCGCTGCGCGCGCGGGAGGATCGGCCCCGAAGACCGGAGGGGCTCCGCCTCCTGTTCTGCCTGCAGTCCTGGGAGGGTTCGCGTCGCTGGTCGTGCTCATGCAAGCGGGGAGAGCGATCTCCTGGCTGCCAGTGCCTGTGTGTGTCTTCGTCCCGTTATGTATTCCCAATCCCCTTTTCCCTCTTGTGCCTCTTGTTTTCCATGTACCTGTGTGTGTGTCTATAAGCGTGCCCGTGTTTAATGTATTTTCCCCTGTTTTCCCAGGGAGGGTGTTCTAGAGCTGTTCGCGGCGGTTCCCACCATCGGGGGAAACGGCTCTCGGAGGCTCGTGATCCCGGCGGCTCCGGACCTGCCCGTCGGTGTAGGTTCGGGGCTTTCCAGCTGCGCAGGACGCTCCGGGAGTAGCGAGCCCCTGGCGGGGGGTTCTGTTATGGTGACGGCTACGGACCCTTCCCTGTGGGCGTGTCGTTATGTCGTCTGCGTGCAGTTATGTCCATGTTTGTAGTCCCGTGGGTGTGGGTCGTTTGTGAGCGTGTTCGTAGTCGCACCTGTGCCTTGTCTCGAGATCACGAGGGTACGTATTAATCACCTATTTAATGTGCGTTCGTGCAATTTCTTGTGCTAGTCTATGTCTAATGCTCGTGTCGTGTGAGTGTGCTTGTAAGAGTGTTTGCGCAATCCGCGCCGCACTCTATTAATTGTGTCACATTAAACGTTACATGTTGTTACCATACCCGCTCGTCTTGCCTGCCTCTTCCCACCTTAACAATCTGCAAAAATATTATTATTATTATTGCTGTTGTTGATGTTGTTTGTTGTTGATGTTAAAAAGGACCTTCCAGTCTCCCAGTTAATTAGCATTTTTATGCACCCCACCATATGCCCTTTTTACATTTGAGCATATGTCCCTGAAAACATCTGCATGGCCCTATAGGGCAGTTCTCCTAACAGGCTGCACCTCCACCCCATTCCAGCACCGTTCAGTTTCACCTTGTGTTTCAAGCAGAATGATTCAACAAGTAAATACAGTGTGTTTGCATTTGCCCTTTAAACAAATAGCAGGTTCATTTTTGTGCCTGTCATGGCCTTGAGGAATGGAACTATAAACAAACGGAAACCGTGATCGCTGGACAGAGAACGAGCAACTCCTTCCCTCAACAAAAGGAGAAGTCGTTTCCTCTGCCCCCCCGCACACCACGAGTCTTACCACTTCACAAAGGAGTCGACTCCCTGGGTCTTCAGGCGACGTAAGCGTCTTGCCTCTCGCAACCATATGTGAATTTCTCCTGTACTGAGTTTGGAACCATCTATACTTAGTGAGAAGACACAGATTTGAATCAGATTGTTAGTAATAAGTGCAAGGTTGATTTTTAAAAAATTAATGTTTTGGAATGATATACCCAGAAAGTGACCCATCTTTTAATACCTGTGGATTCTGGCACATATTTAAGTGAGATGGACAAAAGTCCACAGGATTCTTGTGATTCCTGATTATCTTTACTCTATAACAGGCAGAAAAAAGTGTTACAATTTCAAATATATTATATTTCTGTTATTACTAATGCATATTAAAACTGAGTGGTAGATATTTAAGTGCACTTTACATAGCTATTTGTTTATCAATAATTGCATAAAGACTCTGGAACTGTGTGATGATATAGCAATTCTAGTGTTCTAAGATCTGATCTTATCGATGGTTTTGGATCCAAACCTTGGGCTGGAGGTTGTACCAGGTGAGGGCTTCATGTTTCCAATCCCACGTCCTCAGACTGAGCTCAACCTGACCCAAGAAGACATTTCTGCCTCGGGAGTCATTGTGCCACACAGACAAGTTCAGGGTCTTTGCAGGCAATTCTTCACGCTTCACTTTGTACTGTATGTCGAGACGAAGAGAAAAGACATATTTCACCTTCAGCAAATCTGTTTTGTACTTTGTATTGAGCATGCTGGGAAAACAGAAAAAGATAGGTGGAAATATGGTATAGGTAGAAAATCCTGTGAATGGTGCAGTGACACGTACTCTCAAAGACTCAACGTAGACTGGATTCACTGTGCGTTTCTTGATTGAAGTCTTTCTCTTGCTTCTCTTATCTGGATAGAGGTATGTCTTCACGTAACTGACAGAAAAGTACAGCTAGTTTTAAACATTATTCATACACACTGAGTGATCACTTTATTATGTTCTAATATGCATAATAAATAATAATAATAAATCAAATCAAATATATAATACTGTTCTATTGCCATACCTAAAAGCCTAATATGTACACTGAATAGCCACTTTATTAGTAGTGTAATGGACTTGCTTTGGCCTTCAGAATCACAGAAGTTCTAGGTGGCATAGATTCCACGAAGTGATACAATCATTCATGGCACATGCAGACAGGACAGCTTCTCGCAGTTGCCACAAACTGGATGGATGCACTGACATGCTCTGAACAGCCCCTTCTACCTTGACCCAGAAATGCCCCATAGGATTAAGATCTGAAAACTTTGAACTATTCTCTATCACACCAGTCCCAGTATTCTCTATCACACCAGTCCCAGTATTCTCTATCACACCAGTCCCAGTATTCTCTATCACACCAGTCCCAGTATTCTCTATCACACCAGTCCCTGTATTCTCTATCATACCAGTCCCAGTATTCTCTATCACACCAGTCCCAGTATTCTCTATCACACCAGTCCCAGTATTCTCTATCACACCAGTCCCTGTATTCTCTATCACACCAGTCCCAGTATTCTCTATCACACCAGTCCCTGTATTCTCTATAAAACCAGTCCCTGTATTCTCTATAAAACCAGTCCCAGTATTCTCTATCACACCAGTCCCTGTATTCTCTATCACACCAGTCCCAGTATTCTCTATCACACCAGTCCCAGTATTCTCTATCACACCAGTCCCTGTATTCTCTATCACACCAGTCCCTGTATTCTCTATCACACCAGTCCCAGTATTCTCTATCACACCAGTCCCAGTATTCTCTATCACTCCAGTCCCAGTATTCTCTATCACACCAGTCCCTGTATTCTCTATCACACCAGTCCCAGTATTCTCTATAAAACCAGTCCCTGTATTCTCTATAAAACCAGTCCCAGTATTCTCTATCACACCAGTCCCAGTATTCTCTATCACACCAGTCCCAGTATTCTCTATCACTCCAGTCCCAGTATTCTCTATCACACCAGTCCCAGTATTCTCTATCACACCAGTCCCTGTATTCTCTATAAAACCAGTCCCTGTATTCTCTATCACTCCAGTCCCAGTATTCTCTATAAAACCAGTCCCAGTATTCTCTATCACACCAGTCCCAGTATTCTCTATCACACCAGTCCCTGTATTCTCTATCACACCAGTCCCTGTATTCTCTATCACACCAGTCCCAGTATTCTCTATCACACCAGTCCCAGTATTCTATATCACACCAGTCCCTTTATGCTCTCGACACCACTGTAAGAGAAAAAAAACCCAAGGTTGCCAGTTGTGCCCCTAGATGGTCTAGTATCAATGTCTGTGCCTTGTCCGAAGTTGCTTAGATCACTGTATTTTCCCATTCCTATATGGATTCACACAGAATGTTATCCATGAAATATATGGCCACCTAAATTGCCCACCTAATATGCTGCAATCTGGTGTCAAGGTGTCTAAGATGAAACCCAAATTGTGAAAGGACAGATGTCTCTACTACATCAGTGGCCATTCACTGTGTGTCTCAATCATGCTGTAATCCAGCACTCTGAAGTCAGTACATTATATACTAAAGTGAGTACATTATGTTCTAAAGTGAGTACATTATGTTCTAAAGTGAGTACATTATATTCTAAAGTGAGTATATTATATTCTAAAGTGAGTACATTATATTCTAAAGTGAGTACATTATATTCTAAAGTGAGTACATTATATTCTAAAGTAAGTATATTATATTCTAAAGTGAGTATATTACATTCTAAAGTGAGTATATTACATTCTAAAGTGAGTATATTATATTCTAAAGTGAGTATATTATATTCTAAAGTGAGTATATTACATTCTAAAGTGAGTATATTATATTTTAAAGACAGTTGACTAACTGAATTAGGTTTCAGGACCATTACTGGCCCCCTGAATGAATGATCTAGTTTTGATCCAAGGGCACATGCTAGCTGGACACTTGTAACACATGGAAATATTGTGTGTGTGTGTGTGTGTGTGTGTGTGTGTGTGTGTGTGTGTGTGTGTGTGTGTGTGTGATTGATGATGTTTCTTGTACTGAACCAGTATAAGTTCTATTGTACTATAAGCCGCTGTGATGATTTCCTTCTATATGTAACAAACATACTTGTCCAATAAAGCACAGAGATAACTGATCAAAAGGGACTGGAAGCCTATGGGTAAAGATATAGAGTAGCTGCCCTATATGAACCGATCACACAGTGTGTTCTTATTGCTGCTCTGTGGCACAGTTCACCTCATGAAAGTCATTTGTCATTTGGGTTGATTAAACTCACGGGTCCGTGCGCTGTTTACGTGGGTTTGCAATGGCCAGGTCCTGACACTGTTCCACCATAATGACCAGCTCTCCCAGTGGACTGTACATCAGAGCGAACTCCACAGAACCCTGCACTATCACATTGCCGATGTCCCCGGCATCGCTGTAAACACTCAGCAAACTGCCCGAGCGCTAGAGGCAACAAAAGCAGACGACATTCTTGCAATACCAAAACTCTACAACCACACACAATACAGATCGTATTAATCACAGTTAATCAAAGCTCAACATCAAATGAGAAAGCAGATTTGAAATCGGCGTGGCTCACTTCTGTGACTGACAGTGCGCTTGCAGAAACATGCCTTCGTCCGGAGAGATCAGACCCGTAGCTGGACACCGAACTGTTGTCACCCTCAGACTCCACTCCCTCATCCTGGACGGATTATATGAACAATGGAAGACCATTGAAACCGAGACACTGTTTAACCATAAGGGACAGGTGCCTTGCTACAATGAAATATACGGCAGCACACAGTTAGGGTGTTGCAAGCATGCAAAACTGAAACAGGATGAGCATGGCCTAACCTCCCAAACATCTACAGCAAAGGTTGGAGCAGTAGGTGTGGGAACCTCTACAGAGACTTCTGTATCTGGTGATACATTCTTCAAACCTGTGTAAGAAAATCTTACTATTAGTGACAGCAGTTTTTTTTTCTAATTTTATGTGGCCCTGCATGAGTAAAGATTGTTAATCTAATACTGGGCGTGTCAAAGTCAAGAACACATAAGCCTCTCCTAGAATGTCAGACTTTTAACCAAGGAAATCTGATGCTGAGAGCTTATGTGTGGGTATGGAATGTGATATGCCACATATGTAAACAAAGAATAGTTGTGTACACTGAGGGAGGGACTGTTTAGTACTGCCTGTGTAAAAAACGAAACAGAATACTTGTGGTGCAATTGCTGCTGAGCTTACTGTCTCACTAAAGCACTAGTGAACTAGCGCAAAATGTTATTATATACAACATATTTTATAGAAATATCTTTCATACTTTTAATTTGGTTTGGGTCCTCGGATTCAGATGGCATTACTACTATTGTGGGAATCACACTTTCTGCCTTCTCCTGCTCTGGGTTTTGGGAGGGGATGTTTTTCGTCAGAGGTGATTTTGCCCTGAGGGCCCGTTCATACACACTGTTAAGAATATCACGTTCTGTCCTGCCGTCCTCTTCGGAGGTTCTCCTAACATCAGGCACTTCTGAAAATGTTTGGCTTTGTTCTCTGTTGTAAAGTTCTCCTGTGGTTTCTATTTCATTTGAGTGCTTTGATTTTCTTTTTATTTTATCTGTGCTTACAGAATCCCTCAGTTCGACATCAAAGTCCCATTTTCTTCCAAAAGCTGCATCCTTTACAACCACCTCTGTAAGCAGGTCTATGTTTATATCTGCTGATCTGTTTTGGTCTAAACTGACATCGTCTGGTGTGTTCAGGTCATTCAGTGCCTCTGGCACTTGATCCTCAGTAACACTGGCATTTTCTTCATTATTTAAATCTACACTTAATACATCCATCCTGGTTGGAGATGACTTTCTGAAAATTGCTACTGGAATTTCATCCTTCTCTCTTTCAGGTCTTTCATTCTGTATTTGTGGAGCAGGGTCACTTGGGGACACTTGCTTTTCCATCTTCTCCACAGAAGAAACTGTGAGGAGCTTATCAGAGTCTTCTTGCCCCTGTAGAGAACCAACGGGCAATTCACTGGCCCTCTTTTTATCCTGATGTAATGACTGACCTATGGCTACTTCCTCTTCAAATTCAAGCCCATTCATGCTCGACACAAACACACGATTGGTGTGACTTGGTTTATATTTCACTTCTGTCTCTGCATGTTTGCTAGAGCTCATTATTCTGCCATTCTCAGCTTCTGGCTCAGTGTTGCTCCGCTCCACAGCTCTACCAACATGGTGGGATTGATCATGGCTTGAGGTGCTGTGTGTTTCACTGAAAGATGTTCTCTCCAGTGATCCTATTTTGTTAGCTCCTGTAGATATCTTCACAAAGTTCTCCTCAAATGATTGGATTTCTTGCTCTGCCGGAGGGAGTGGGACATTTGGTATGGGCTCTGGAGTCTCTGCATTTGCGTTTATTGTACCAGCTGAGTTACACTTCTGCTCCAGCGCTGGATGAAGGTGAGGAGGCGACAGAGGAGGTTTGGGGTATTGAGGATTGTCTGTTGGTTTAGATCCTGGGCCTGGTGTGCCAAGGATGGGATTATTAAAATTAGACAAACTTCTCAGAATGAATGGTTTCTCAGTAGTTTTGTCGGAGGGTTTCTGAGGTTTCTCAACAGGAACATTCTTGGCTGGACTCTGAACAGGGTGGGTTTCTGCAAAAATGATGAAAAAAGTTTTCACATCAGCATTTTTAAAATAGTTGACATACTGATTCACTCCTTGCGTCTTAAAAGTGTTATATTTCCCACTAAAAACTCACCATCTACCAAAGCGAAGTCTTCATCTGTGTATGCCCGGCATTCCTACAGTAATAAATGGATACATATGTAGATGTGAAGAAGGATATAGATATATTAATATTTTGCACAAAAAATATGGAGTGTGATAAAAACCTCTACACTGTGAGCTGGGTGGAGTGATCTGGAGTCATCGGAAAATCTAAAAAATATTTAGCATTTTCAGTAAATCATTATTTCATTCAAAACTGAATTGCAATATCCAGTTATGAAAACACAGCATGCTTGTAACCTTAGGTGAAGCTGCAAAAATACCCAACAACTTCTAAAGAATGTAAGTCTGCGTATTACACTAATACAGTACATTCAGTAATAAAATCATGTACTCAGTGTTACAGTAATGGCCAACAAAAGAGGATTGGGATGATCAATGAATATTACATTTATATTATATTATACTACTTATTTACTATGCATTTATTTTTCAGTGTGTTACTATGATTCACAATATGATCCTGTGAGGCTGTTGTGTTACTAGCTGTGAGGCTGTTGTGTTACTAGCTGTGATGCTGTTGTGTTACTAGCTGTGAGGCTGTTGAATGTGCCTGTGAGGCTGCTGTGTTAATTGCTGAACATCATGCAACTAATGTAGCTCACACTCTCCATCTCTGTGCAGCACATTTACAGCAGGTGATTTTTTTATCTTTTCCTTTTCAGTTTATAAGGCCAAAAAAGGACATTACTGTGGGTGAGTTCTGCTGTGCTGCTTTTCTTCATCTTTGTCTTCAGTCACAGCATGCAGAAAAGGATTTGGCTTGTGTCCTACAATTATAAGGAGTTTGATGAGCAAGAAAAGGACAAAACAATGTTTGACAGATCTCTACACCGAGTTTGTTAAGCAATAATTCATAATATTTCTAGTATGAACCGAAATAATGCATCTTTTCCATCCTCAACATTAAAATGATCTGGACACATGTAATAAACAACCAGGGCCTGAAAAAGAGTGAAATGTAATAAAGCGACATGTGATAAAGAACCAGCGCCCCAAGAACAGAGAACATTCATTCCTCACTAGTCTTCCTCTCGGTTTCTCAAGAGCTGAATGAGATACCTGCTGTTTTCTTCCATCTCATAGAGGACCTCACCACAGCGGAGATGTCAGGCTGGCGTCCGTGTCTCTTCGCCCTGAGATCCTCAAACCATTCCCCTGTCAAAACCTTCAGCTGCTTGGGGTCAGGGACTGAATTCCTCAGCCTCCTGAGGTTAAAAAAGTCTGATTCAAGGGAAACTTACATACAAACTATGGTTAATATCACAGACAGACAGAAAACCAAAGACTACTAAATGGAACACACTTTAACCCACACTACTGTCTCTTCAAAATGAATTAACAGAAGCCAAATGTGTTTGTGGGGGGTTGTTGCTTTTTCCCACTGTTCTTAACTCGAACCAAACTATGATGTCTAAATTGTGATATGAACTGAACTATGACTTTTGTATACTGTGACTCACCAATAACCTCTGTATTTAAAGTACTTTTATAACTACATAAACTGGCTGCAGTAAAAATATGGGTATAGGATTGGTATGGGTGGTATAAACCCTAAAATACATTTTGCAGATTCATAACATGGATGAATTGGCACGGTGATGTTCACTGTGGGCACCACTGCAGCACTCTATTTGACCAAAGTCTCAGAAACAGAGTGCACACTCTATTATTACCAGTGCGCAAAAGGACTGCAAAATTCTTAAAGGGATCCCATATGCCATGTACAACACGCATGTCAGGACTATAAGAACTATTGTGCCGAAACATTTTACTTGTAATAAAAAGATAATGGCTTCTTAAAATATAAAACGTTATAATAGTCGCCATCTATATGTCTTTAAAAGGCAACAGTCTGTGAGCATATATGAAAGTATATGTTAATATACATGATATGGGGATGGATCGTGTTAAATCATAATAAACAATAAGCATGTTATTGGCATAAGTCCGATTTTAACTTTTCCAATGTTCTTAGTTTTTCGCAGTTTGAGCATGTTCCGCGAACTCAAATCTGCTGCTTGTTCATGTTCTTCATCACTGCAGTAACTTGTAACTTGTGCTGGCGAGCACCTTCACTTTTTATGGAATTTATTTCTTACGACAGCAGGTCAATAACAAAATACAACAAAAAAATAACAATTTTCTCCCCATGAAATCATCCACCAGTCAGCATATCTACACAAAACCTACACCTGCTTGTTTGTATGTAGTTCAATATCCGAGGAGCTGAAATCAGAATCGTCGGGTGTAGGGCAGCTTACCGCACACGTCCAATTTCAAGCCGTTTTAAATCCTCATCTCGTAGAAGCACTTGGCGAATTATTCCTTCCTCCTCGGTGGAAAGAAAACTCAAGTCAATAAATATGGTCGTATCTTTAGACGATTTCATCTTGCGAATTTTGCAAGGTATGAATATTAAATTTCAAGCTTGCACTCCGAGAGTTAAGGAATGGTTTGAATGCTCGCGTGCGTGGAGCACCGGGTTCCAGAACGCTGTTCCGGTTCTAATACGCAGGGTTCTGAATTTGGAACCCTAGTAGTGTCGCGCGAGTCTTTACAACAAATTCAGCGCCTCTGGCTGCACTTACGTCACGGGGAAACAGACAAGGAGCGCACAGTTTCTCTGACGTAATATGTTAACATGTCGCTTAAAAACCCTGGCACGTCAAGCTGGAATAAAAAGTTTTGTCCTTAGGGGAGATAAAAAAATACACCTTCTGCGGCAGTGCGACGCTCGTAAAGTTTGCTTAACGACACGCCTTTTGCCTGCTGACACATGCGTTGTACATGAAAATTACACAGAAGGCAAACGGAAACCAGAATGTCTTTAGGATGTTGAGGCAGTAACCTCACAAGATTTGATCTGTCACTGACATCCTCGGAGGGGTTCTTCTATTTCCTGTATAATTAGAGAGAGCCTGCATCTACAAAATGTAGAGAAATAGGTCATATGACTTCATGAACGTCGATATGCTCCAGACAAGCACTTTGTGTGTATTTATTAAGGTGCTTAGAAAATATAACTATAAAGTTAACGCACATTTCTAACTGGAAAACTAACAAACGAATGGATGAATGAATGAATTAATTAATTAAACATGAAATACTGTGGGCCAGGGCGTATATACGTGCACAAGAATCTTTCCTGTTTTACCAAACATATAAGCGCGTTTAGAACTTCAATTCACTTAAATTCAGTAGGTTTATATAGCCAGATCAGGTGGACTGAGCATGTCCGTGGTGACAATAAGAAGAGGAACCTCCCTGAAGTGGTATGAGGAAGCAGTCCTGAGAGGAGCCTAATCGGACACCCATGGACGTAGTTTTGATTTCATAAGTGGGGGGGACACAACCTGGGGTGGCGAACTGTTGAGCGGGGGGGGGGGGGGGGGGGGGGGGTTGAATGAAAATTGTTGAGCGCTGTGAACAAAAATTGTTGAGCGGGGGGGGGGGGGGGGGGGGAGCTCGGAGCTGCATGATCCTAGTGCTAGATTTGTCGCTATTTGGATATTGTTTTTTTAACCGTTAAAAAGTGGGGGGGACATGACTTCGTCGCTACTTAAATATTTGGTTTTAACTGTAAAAACTGGGGGGGACCAAAACCGGCTTTTGAAAAAGTGGGGGGGACATGTCCCCCCCGTCCCCCCCCAAAACTACGTCCGTGCGGACACCATCCCTTACGGGCGGCACCAGTACCTGAACTGAAGGCTCACTCTCTGATAAAGTTATACACCACACCCTTTAAATAAAGACACCAGGAACCTGATAACAAGCATACAAGATGGATATAATAATAGGCGAAAACAAAGACGAATATACTGTTTTTCATTAAATGCAATATATTAAACTACAGTATATTGAACTACGGTATATTAAACTGGCATTTATGAAAGTTCCAATTTACTGGTTTTATCCCATTTGTTTCCGGAATGGTGCAAAATCACTTTTTAAATCACTTCCTTCACTTCCATGTGAAAGGATTGAAGCCATGATCCACAGTCTCATCTCGTGCACAGCACGAAGCGGTGGATATTCATATTTAATCCTGTCACATGGAAGTGGTGGGCGGGGTTTAGTAGAGGTCACTCGTCTCAGGTCCATGTTGTGCCTCGAATACGAAAATGATCACATACAGAGTCTCATATACTGAATTACCAGTAGGTGGCACTAATCACCAAAAAAACCCCAAGAAGTAGGACATTATATTTTAATCCGAATAAATGGGGCACAGCAAAATTACTTAGGATAATTACAATTGTCTTAACAATTCTATGCACAATGTGTCTTACCTCAGCACTAGTACGTGGTCTTTAAACTATATGTGATGAGAACCAAGTTCACAGATCCAAGTGAAATAAGAAACAGCTACTGGAAAAAACAAAATCACTTAAAATACTATAATAACTCTCAATAGTGTTTTCTGTAACAAACACTTTCACATTTACAGGCTACAGAGTTAAATTCAGAATTGATATCAAACATAATTTAGGGATTTGGGAAAACTAAAAAAAAAGATATGATAATAAAGAAGACTGACTGTATTTTCGCCTATTAGCGTTTTTTGGCTTTTTAAAAATTGCAAATGGACAATAATTTACGCTTCTAGAATAAAGAAATATGGATTCATCTTATATAATGAATATGATCACGTGTGTTTTGTATCGTACTTGACGATATTAAGGACGACTGCATATGTGTAGTGTTAGTGAGACTGACGTCATCGATTTACAACTCTTCCTCTGTGTGTGCGTGCGTGCGTGCGTGTGTGTATACGCGCGCGCCCGTATGCTGCGCTGATGCTCAGATCTGTTGGTGTCGTTTTGTAGCGCGTGAGCAAGGTGGCATGTTGGGTCCGTGTATTCGCTCCTTGTTGGAATGGAATTTTCAATCGATTAGGACCTGGATGTGATCGATTACAGCCTACTGGTAAAAAAAAACAGCATTTGTCTAGTAAACGATATTTTGTGCAAATATGGTTGCATTCTGGTGGCAGGTAGCTGGAGCGTAGACTACTCATGGCGATATAACGCAGCCAGTCCTACTTGTAAAACATCTCCTATCGTGACAGGACCGTGAAGATGGCGACCGGAGCGGGCTGGCAGGCACCGTACAGCTCTGCTCCTGCTCCCGTCCCTGGACCAGGCGTTAGTCCTTCAACGTCTACCAATCTGTTCTATGAATCAGGGCTCACGATGGAATACACTCAAGATCTGCACCTGAAGATGAGTAAGAAGATAGCCCAGCTGACGAAGGTTTGTAATGTGTCACAATCGCTCCTAATATCCACGTCGTCCGACTAATGAAGCGCCAGGAATTCTGCGTTTGAGCGTCGTCGTGTAAACTTTCGTTCTCGCGAGCTGTAGCTTTGTACAAAAATCTGCATGGCCTTTAATCTTATCCCCCGTAGAAACGAAGTCTTATTTGTTTTTTGTTTTTTGCTACACCATTCACTCTCTGTTGGGCTGCATATATATATTGCAGATTAATGTGTTTTACCAACTGTAATTTATTCACCAAACATGTACATGTCGCACTTTTGATAGACTCCTCGTGCACTGCACCATTCTGTTCATAATTAACATCAAACATTTTATATGCAACGTTTAAATATTTTGATTCGGGAGAACCTTTTTGTTTTAGGTAACATAGCATCCAATTTAAAACTTATTGTATTTTTCTGACATGATTGGCACTGTATCACACAGTCACAGAGAGTGCATTTTCCCTTTTGCATGATTTTGTTATGTAACTGAAATTTAAACTCATCAGTCAAGAGCTGACACTAAGCTCATTTGCGAGATGCTGTGAACATTCGTCGGTGAGAGTTTGATGAGATAACGCTGTGATAAACACAAACATCTGTTATAAATGGCAGCCATAGCGAGCCAAATCGAAAGGCTTACAGTATGCTAATTGCAGTGGATGAAAAGGAGTAAGGGATGAATTAAAGATGAAAAGTAACCCTGAAGTGGTGGGAAGGCAGCATAGAAAACAGGGACATTTAACCACATCTGCATGGTTGTGTGTGTGTGTGTGTGTGTGTAGTGAAGTTTCTCAAAGCTTTTTGCTAAATATATAACTTTATTTTTTAAAGTACCATGTATACATCATGGGATGATTAAACTGTTGTCTTTATTACTGTTAGTAGTAGCAGTAGTAGTAATAATACAGCCATGCATACTGAGCTGTTATATCCTGCAGCTT
Source organism: Brachyhypopomus gauderio (assembly GCF_052324685.1). Classification (NCBI taxonomy): domain Eukaryota; kingdom Metazoa; phylum Chordata; class Actinopteri; order Gymnotiformes; family Hypopomidae; genus Brachyhypopomus; species Brachyhypopomus gauderio. Next base: position 3,750,357 of record NC_135227.1, on the reverse strand, counting down.
CTATGCATAAATGCACCCGAATCCATGCAGGTCATATATGCGCTCAACACCAAGAACGACGAACACGAGGACGCCATCCAGTCGCTGAAGGAGGCGCACGACGACGAGGTCCAGCACATCCTGAGCGAGACGCGGGAGAAGCTCCTGCAGTACAAGGGCAAGATGGGCGAGGAGGTGGACCTGAAGCGCCGTCTGCAGTGCCTGGAGGACTCGCTGGAGGTGCAGGAGCACATGAAGCGCCAGGCGCTGGCCGAGTTCGAGATGTACCGACGGCGCGTGGAGGACACGCAGCTGTGCGCCGAGGCCCAGCACACGCAGCGCGTGGTCTCCATGTCGCGGGAGGTGGAGGAGATGCGTCACGAGTTCGAGGAGAAGCTTCGCTCCTTCACCCAGACGCAGGCCCAGTTCGAGCAGGACAAGCAGCGGGCGCTGGACGAGCTCCGCTCCGCCCACCGGCAGGAGCTGCAGGACCTGGTGGAAGGCCGGCGGCCGGGCCAGGGCGCCGCCTGCTGGCCGGACCAGGAGAAGCTGGCGGAGCTGCAGCACGGCGAGCTGGAGGTGTTGATGGAGCGAGTGCAGGAGCTGTCGCAGGACAAGGTGCGTCTGGTGGAGGAGTACGAGGCCAAGCTGGGCAAAGCCCAGGCCTTCTACGAGCGCGAGCTGGAGGCCATGCGCCGCGCCCAGCAGCTCACCACGGAGAACCTGCTGGCCTGGAAGAGGACGGAGGTGGAGCTGAGGAAGGAGTTCCAGGTGCAGGAGGCCGCGCTGCAGAGAACCCTGTGCAAGCTCCGCGCCGAGCTGCAGAGAGCGCAGGAGGAAGCTCGCGAGAGCCGAGACAAGACCAACCGGCTCCAGGCGTCCCTCAACAACGCCGACGTCACCATCCAGGTGATGTTCTTGATAATGCCGGCCAATCACGTCACACCGAAGCCCATGTAATGTAGTGGACAGGGAATGATTACCTGTCAGTGAGAAAGCACAAAACAAAGAACTATTAGACATTTCTGCAGATCAGAATGAATGTAATTTTAAAAAGCCAGAGAGATGTGTATGGTCATGGAGGTCAGTAAGGTTATTTTTAATACAATATTATGCAGGTCTACAACCACGAGGCAGTGTGTAATCTTAAATTCTCAGAGTTGCGGTTAAATGATTTAAAAAGCCCCTCCGCCCTGCCCACCTTCCAACAGGAGCTACACAAACAGCTGGAGGAGGCGGTGCAGGATGGAGAGATTTGGGTGATGCAGCTGAAGGACACGGAGTACGAGTTGGAGAGCAGCCGAGACAGAGTGCAGCAGCAGGCCACCGAGATCCTTCACAAAGCCAGTAAATGAATCGCCTTAGGATGCAATTATACTCCCACACATGCCCCAACCAATCTGTTAGTCTGTTAGGAGACATGGATGGTGCGGCTACATCTCACTTCACCTCATTTCAGCTCCTTCATCACCACTGGATTGCGATTAGCTCACCATTATGCATGATGGGACTCGATAAGGGGATTTAATTTCAGGTACAATTTATAATAAGACCCTCCTGAGGTTTGTCTTCACCGCTCTGTCCCCCCCCCCCCCCCCCCCCCCCCACCACCTCCACCCACCCCACCCCAGGTCAGATCGGCTCCCTGCAGGCCGCGCAGATGAGCTGTGAGGCCACCATCCGAGACCTGCACCTGGAGCAGGGTCACCTGAAGGAGAAGATCGTCCAGGTGGAGGAGGAGAAGGAGAGTCTTCGGAATCAGAGCCACGCCCTGGAGGAGCAGCAACGCCAACATATCCTCAGCCTGGAGAAAGTAGGCACCCCGTCCCTGACCTGTCCGCCTGTCCACCTGTCCGCCTGTCCGCCCACCGTTTTTACAAACACCGTGGGTGATAATTCGGAATGTCGGGCGAAGCACATTTTCAAAAATCGCCAGCAGCTGAAAAAAATTTTTAAATGCAGACCCGCATTCCACATTTCCATGGTAACCCACCAACGTTCGCCCGCGATCATTCCCGTCGCGCAGCCGTTGGCCGGCGGGCCGTGAGCTCGGCTGTCGTCTCTTGGCAGACCCTGCGTGAGGAGAAGCGCTCCTACGAGCTGGAGCTGGCCCAGGTGCAGGCCAGGTTCGAGGAGGAGGCGGCCCGCGTGAAGGTGGACCAGGCCCGGGCCCTGGAGGAGCTGAAGGACAAACAGCAGCTGCAGCTGGAGACGTCCCGCAGCACCGGAGAGCGAGAGAAGAACCAGCTGTTAAACGCAAGTGCTCGCTTTTACGCGCTCGGGCCACCGACGCCCCTGATTTTGGCTGATGAATGATAAATGTGCTGTTTTGAAAGCTGTTATTTATACACGTGATACACGCTGTTCATATATGTGGCATAAGTTGGTGATCTTGGCAAAAAGTTTAGTTTCGCCTCGCTATAAATCTGCAACTCCGTATGTGCGAATTCCTAGGGGGATTCTCCATATGACGCTGTTACAATTGTTTTGGAATGATTGTGAATATGCTTCACTTAAAACTTTGAAAATTCTTCCAGTCCAGAGGTTGCCAGACAAGCTCCTCCCCTTGGCAGGTGATGGACACGCCCCCTTACACTTTGCTCGTGTGTGCAGGAGATGAGACAGCAGTATGAGATACGGCGCCTCTCGCTGGAGGAGCAGAGGAACCACCTCCAGCAGCAGCTGGACACCCTGCGTGAAGAACTCACTGCCAAGCTCAACATAGCCAACCAAGAGGTGGGGAAACCTCGCGTCCGACTTTGTAAAACACTAGCGCCCGTTGTCAATTTATCACTAAGGACGTTTGAGGGGTTTTTTGGGGGCTTTTTTCCCTTTAGGTTTCTCACCTGAAGGAGCTGGTGAAGGAAAGCAAGGACAATCTGGACTCTGCGGAGAGTCACATCTCTCGCCTGAAGGAAAACCAGGAGAACCTGCTGATGGAGCTGGACGCCACCAGGGCCCGAGTGAGGGAGACCAGCAGCGTTCTCACTGACCTCCAGGTAGGACGTTCACCCTGAAGACAGCTATGGCGTGGAGCCCATGAGGGCTTAGCAAAAATCAAGGTACGGACTAAAGGAGGAAGGATGTATCTATTGACACGTCACCTCATTTATGAAGTGACAAATCGGGGAAACGATCTGGACCATAACACCACTGAGAGATGAAAATGGATGGCAGAGATGCTGACAAAAAAAAAAAAACAAGCCTTATTCAGCTTGGACGGCAGCCAAAACTGCTAGTTTGTGTGCAGTTTTGACAGGCAAAGGGCATATATGAGCTTGCACAATGTGTTATCGGCTCTGCGGCGAACCCCAGTCACAGTCTTTAGCCATGAATGACGTCTTTTAGGAAGACCAAACCTCTTTCTGCCTTTATCAGGAGGAGATCGAGAGCCAGAAGCAGCGACACGAGGCCCATATCATCAACATTAAAACAGAAGACAAACAGAAAATGGACAAAATCACAGAAGAGCTGGATCGCAAGTGGACCGATGCACTGAGGTATCACGAGCCGCATGCTAATTAAAGCTCATTTGTGTGCTGTAGTTTAAAATAGAAGCAGCCCATCACACGTCTAAATGCTGGTAAATCCTACACCCGAAGCATTTGGTTTAAAATATGATAATTACAGGTGTATAAGGTTAACATCCGTCTTGAGATGATACAGTGTTCTGCTGCACTGTGGCGAGACGACACGAGAATTGTGCTGTTCTTCGAATTTTCCGTTTCACAGTATTCTTCACCTCAGAAATGTTTCACAGACAGGTCTGATATTTAGCATTAAAATGTTTGGTTAGGTTTGGCTTTGGTTTGCTTACATTTAACGCCTGAAGTCAATGACAATTCTTATTTTACAACAAAAAAAAAAAGTAAAACCTCTTTTAAAAAGTCCTCCTACATATTTAGGCGTACATTAACTGGCCACTGTCCTCTGGGTTGGTGTGTGCACACGTGTATGTTTTCTCGCGTGCGTCTCGAGGGCGGAGCTAAAGGGACTGCGTGAGGAGCTGAACGATGAACACGAGGCGGACAAGCAGGCGTCCCTGAGTGAGCTGTCCCAGCAGAGGGACCTGGAGATGATGTCGGCCAGGGAGACCTGGCACCGGAAGGTGGAAGACCTCCTGGAGCAGGTGACACGCCCTCCGATCACTCACCACTCACGTGCTGGAATTCCTCTACTCACTATTAAAGGGCCATCATGTAGTCTTTTAAGTAACGGCGTCCATAGTCCTTTAAACTCCATATTTCCCTTACTGCGCCCCTGACATTTTTACAGGGGTGCAGAGACTCCAGTTATTATATTGGTTTGACAAAAAAAGTGTCCTTGCACCGTAAACATCAATTATTTATAGCTGGAAAACAGCAATCTATCAGCCCAGTATGACTTTAAGACTTGTCCTTCACAAGGATGTCAGAAAGCACTGAGACAAATTGCACAGACATTAATTCACAGACTTTATCAAGCTTGTCATTAATCACACATAATAATCGGAAAGCGTTCTCTAATTTGTTTTCAGAAATATGCCTAGCCATTGACTAGGCAGGTGTGAGGCGTGTGTGAGGTGCGTGTGTGAGGTGCGTGTGTGAGGTGCGTGTGAGGTGCGTGTGTGAGGTGCGTGTGAGGCGCGTGTGAGGCGCGTGTGAGGCGTGTGTGAGGCGTGTGTGAGGTGTGTGTGAGGCGTGTGTGAGGTATGTGTGAGGCGCGTGTGTGAGGTGTGTGTGAGGCGCGTGTGTGAGGTGTGTGTGAGGCATGTGTGAGGTGTGTGTGAGGCGTGTGTGAGGCATGTAAGTGTGTAAGGTATGTGTGAGGCGTGTGTGAGGTGTGTGTGAGGCGTGTGTGAGGTGTGTGTGAGGCGTGTGTGAGGCGTGTGTAAGGTATGTGTGAGGCGTGTGTGAGGTGTGTGTGTGAGGCGCGTGTGAGGTGTGTGTGAGGCGTGTGTGAGGTGCGTGTGAGGCGCATGTGTGAGGTGTGTGTGAGGCACGTGTGTGAGGTGTGTGTGAGGCGTGTGTGTGAGGTGCGTGTGAGGTGCGTGTGAGGTGTGTGTGTGAGGCGTGTGTGAGGTGTGTGTGTGAGGTGCGTGTGAGGCGTGTGTGAGGCGTGTGTGAGGTGCGTGTGTGAGGCGTGTGTGAGGCATGTGTGAGGCGTGTGTGAGGTGTGTGTGAGGCGCGTGTGTAAGGTGTGTGAGGCGTGTGTGAGGTGTGTGTGAGGCGTGTGAAAGGTGCGTGTGAGGCACGTGTGAGGCGCGTGTGTAAGGTGTGTGAGGTGCGTGTGAGGTGTGTGTGAGGCGTGTGTGTGAGGCCTGTGTGATGCGTGTGTGAGGTGTGTGTGGCGCGTGTGAGGCGTGTGTGAGGTGCGCGTGTGAGGCGTGTGTGAGGTGCGTGTGAGGTGTGTGTGAGGCGTGTGTGAGGTGCGTGTGAGGCGTGTGTGAGGCGTGTGTGTGAGGTGCGTGTGAGGTGCGTGTGTGAAGCATGTGTGAGGTGCGTGTGAGGCGCGTGTGAGGTGCGTGTGTGAGGTGCGTGTGAGGCATGTGTGAGGTGCGTGTGTGAGGTGTGTGTGAGGTGCGTGTGTGAGGCATGTGTGAAGCATGTGTGAGGCGTGTGTAAGGTGCGTGTGAGGTGTGTGTGAGGCATGTGTGAGGCGTGTGTGAGGTGCATGTGTGAGGTGCGTGTGAGGTGCGTGTGAGGCGTGTGTGAGGTGCGTGTGTGAGGTGTGTGTGAGGCATGTGTGAGGTTTTACTGCAGTTTCCGTTCTCAGCACTTTTGAACCAAGACCACCGTTAGGCACCTGTGGTAATGAACATGTACTTGTAATTCAGCAGTCATTTCAGCTGCTAATCCTGAAGGTAGTTCGCTTTTGGGGGCTCTGACTTTGTCAGGGATTAGGTGGTCATTTAAGAGGATACAGCAAGTCAGTGGGCTAAGAAAATGCATGTGTGTGTGTGTGTGTGTGTGTGTGTGTGTGTGTGTGTGTGTGTGTGTGTGTGTGTGTGTGTGTGTGTGTGTGTGGTTGGATATAGTGCACAGTATTTCCTGCAGTGTCGTTCGTTCCGTCTGGCCGTGTGTTCGTCTCGGAGCAGTAATATGAAGTAAAGTGACAGGCTGTCTCCAGCGCTCTGTCTGCCTGTCCGTTAGTGAGAGACTGTTGCTGTAGCTTCATATCATCTCTCTGGAAACATAGCTGGGTTTAATGTCTGCCTGTAGCTCAGCTGTCTTCTAAGAGATGGATTCTACAGTTCGTAAGGCCACAGAACATTTGATGTGTTGATTTTTTATTAATCAAATACTGGCTGGTTTTTTTTGCTCAGTCTCCAGAATATGATATACACACAAACAATTATACTTCTGATGATCTCAAACCATAACGAACCCCACATTTTAAAGGCGAAAAGAAGAACATTTCATTTTTAGTTTATTCCTCACTGCTTTCTTCTC